>NW_028230951.1:0-21884 GCF_043228905.1 Azolla caroliniana | reverse complement strand
AACATTAACACCCCTTTTGAAGTACCTGCATCAAGATAAAGATTTATTTCATACTCTCAAATAGGCTTCATATATCTACACAAATTGAGTAGATCTCTAGCTGATTATCTACCGTGTGCCTGCAAAATGTCTAGAACGTCTTGCAATTAGCGTCAGCATGGAATTTGTATTGTTCCACATTAGTTTCACCTGTGAAATACATGGCATGCAATTATTTCAATAGCCTCCCATAAATTTAAACATCTCAAATACTTAAGATCTGACTGTGTTTCTTCTCATGCTGAGCTATAACATACAAGAATAGGAAATAGTTCAAAGTGAAGAACAGATTTTGGGTGTAACAAGATGAATAAGTTCGCTGCCATAATAGGTTCCCCTTTCCTGATCGAACTGTTAACTTATGAAGGTTTGGGTGTTCCTGATGGAGATCTTTTGCACTTGCCATATGCATTAAAGTTGTTCTCAACATCTTCAAATATCTGGTGTTGAAAGAGGTATTGACATTTTCATCTCTTGAAATTCTCCAAATACTCAGCACATTGGGTTCCCCTCAATTTTATCAGGTGCATTAGCCTTTATAAGGCTCGGATATTTAGCATAGTAGCTTTCACGGCCACATCATACTTCCATATTTTCTTTAGCTAGTTATCTGACCCAACCAGTTTGCATAGTTCATAACGTATTTTTCGCCGTCAAGATTCAATTATACTCCAAAGGCATCCACTCAAGAACTGAATAATGAGTACTGCTTATATTTATTTTTAATTTTCAGAAACAATGTTCTAATTGTAACATGATGCCTAAACCTGTTGATTGCAATATGCTGGATCCACAAGCATTGTGGTAAGAAAAAATTCTTAACCAATGTTGCAGTGGAGTTTATCCTCAGTCAAGAGTTTTTATCCCCCTACATGAAAGATTAATTTCTGGTATGTTAAGGGGATGGTTCAGTTCTTCTAGGTTTTCAGATTCTATAAATATGTGGGACTCACAAAAAATAGATTGACTTTTACAGGAATGGTTCTGATTCATCATTTTCCTGGAAAGTATCTAACAAGCAAATCCAGATCGACTACAAACAAAACAGAATTGAAAACGATTTAAAAATCCCCACAAACTCCTGCGATAAGATCTTATTCGAATCCGAGGGGGGTGGATCAGTGTTCCATCCTGAACGGGAAACCTTTTACGAATTGTCTTCATTCTCATTCTGTATAAATAAAAAGCCGTCTCATTATGCTACATCCGGGTTAGATTGTCATGGAGGTGGGGGAGGGTCCAATTTCACGATGTTATACAGGCTCCAATTTTAATGTGCCGCAAGGTGCTTTCATAGCTTTCGACTAAGCAGCAGACCCAACACAGCTAATGAGTAATCCTATGTTAATAACAAGTCAAACTCCACGATAGAGAGGTTCAGTTTCCAGGAGGATTTATCCATCTGTAATGAGAATGCCATTGATTAGAGTATAAACAGAAATATCTCCGGCTTATATTTCACTAACGAGTGAAGCAATCGAGCTATCTACACCAGTCTAGTCTAACCGTTTGGTGGCTCTTTCCAATGAACAGAGATATGAATAGAAGACATCTCCAAAGGAAACCTCATAACCTAGTGGTCAACGTGGCGATAATGACATTTATCAATATGCCACTGATGACTTGCTGGGATCATCATGGATGATTAATGCATGCATTACATGATCTCTAGAAGACTCTCCCATAGCATGACCAGGATGTAGTGCCAGGAATAACCAGAGAGCAGAATCTGAAGCCATGACTACAACATTAATGAGATATTCCAGATCACTGGCTTCCAGGGGCGATCTTAACTGATTAGGCCACGGTTGAATGTTTTTAACCAATCACTATGTACATGCGAAACAATTTTTCACTATTGAAGGTGCCCTATGTGTTGATTGGTTTCTAGTTCAAGAATGGTATCAATAGCTATATATATTTTTATATTAAAATCATTCATAGCATGAGAGTGATGAATCCTAGCAATGCCTTGTAGCATGTTTAGATATCCATTCATTTGTGACAAATGATATCTAACACCTTAAGTAGGTGGCTGATATAGATTTAATTTTAAGTTACAATGAAAAAATTTCATCTCTCATAAATCATTTACAACCATTTTCTATAGTGCAATGTAATTTGATATTTGTAATTGGATACTTATAAATCCAATGGCTACGATAATTAAAGGATAGCATGCTTATGGACCCAAGCTTATTACACTCATTAAGGGTTTTCTATGACTAAAGGTTAAGACTCAAAACAGTTGCCAGTGCCCTCAGATCCCCAAAACAGTATCACAATACTAAGTGAAACAAATCTTGATATTTCGAGGATAACTTACCATCTTGACTCAGAAAGGTAGGTTAGGAAGGCAGGCTCTTCTGCAAAATCTTTAACTTTTTTTCTTCAAAGGTGATATAATCATGCACTAAATGCTTGCAGATATATATCTGTTTGGAGTATGGATAGGAATGAAGAACAAAGGCAACAAAACAGAGATGAGCACTAAATATATGGATAAAATGCAAAGCCCCCAAAAAACTGAGACTTATGAAAAGAAATCCGGTATTAGATTTCAAGTAATTTTAGTAATAATAATTTTAAAATAAAATACAGTACAAAATATGGAAGAAAATGACAAATGTCTCAGGATGGTTGTTGCAAGCTTACGTGCCCTTTTTCTCTGGTTTTGGTTTTGTTTAGATTTGAATCCTCTCCATTTTGCCAGGTCATATGTATAAACTAATCAATGCATGGATTTTGGGGAGCTGACTTCTGAGGATTAGAAAGTCAAACGATAGGGATTTTTCTACCTCATTCAGAAGTTTAAATTTGCTTTTGGCAATAGAATTGAGTTATTGGAATCATTCATACAGGTTAATGCTCCACAAAAGTCGTGCTATGTTATTACAGCACTGTACCTTGAATTTATTCGAAATATACAAAGAAATACCTACGAGGGCACAAAGATTTGGAACCAAATTCAAGTACATCATCTATTTCTTGATCCCTCAACTCTCTGTTCACATAAGTCAATGGGTGACACCTACATATAATTAATTTTCTTATCCACATTCTCCAACACCTTTCACGTTTATAGAGGCTACTTCAGTACTACTATGAAAGATAATTGCTGGACAGAGAACAAAAACAGAGCTAGTATAAAATGTTTTGTTTTTTGCTACTAGTGGAAGAACACCTGCTCGTGTGTTTTGAGGGGACGAACTTCACATCTTTTACATTATCGATTGCCATGTATAGAACTATGGCGAACCACATCCAAAGAAATATTTTCCCGTAACTAATTCAGAATGTCAACTATCCAGCACAAACATGCAACATATAACATGACACTATCCAGGAAAAATGTGCAGAGAAAATATGTAGTGTTACCTGATTAAAAAATCTATAAACTAATGCAACTGTGCAAAGTGTGCTGTTAACCTCATTCCGAAATTCTCGAGACATAAATGAATTCCAAACAAACATATCATCATAAGGCATGGGCTCTACTCCCTTGAATATGGCAAACCACATCCAAAGAAATATTTTCCCGTAACTAATTCAGAATGTCAACTAGCCAGCACAAACATGCAACATATAACATGACACTATCGAGGAAAAATGGGCTCTACTTCCTTGAATATGGCAAACCACATCCAAAGAAATATTTTCCCGTAACTAATTCAGAATGCCAACTAGCCAGCACAAACATGCAACATATAACATGACACTATCGAGGAAAAATGGGCTCTACTTCCTTGAATATGGCAAACCACATCCAAAGAAATATTTTCCCATAACTAATTCAGAATGCCAACTAGCCAGCACAAACATGCAACATATAACATGACACTATCGAGGAAAAATGTGCAGAGAAAATATGCAGTGTTACCTGATTAAAAAATCCGTAAACTAATGCAACTGTCCAAAGTGTGCTTTTAACCTCGAGACATAAATGAATTCCAAACAAACATATCATCATAAGGCATGGGCTCTACTTCCTCGAACTATGGTGAACCACATCCAAAGAAATATTTTCCCATAACTAATTCAGAATGTCAACTATCCAGCACAAACATGCAACATATAACATGACACTATCCAGGGAAAATGTGCAGAGAAAATATGTAGTGTTACCTGATAAAAAAATCCATAAACTAATGCAACTGTCCAAAGTGTGCTTTTAACCTCATTCCGGAATTCTTGAGACATAAATGAATTCCAAACAAACATATCATCATAAGGCATGGGCTCTACTTCCTTTATGCTCATGTTTCTTTGCAAGTTCCACATAATTCTATAGGTGTAACTGTAAAAGAAGTCCTTTGAAAGATTAACTGAACTGAACAGCCTCTTATACCTGTAAAAGATGTTGAAAAGATACACATGACTTTCAATAACTCTATTCAACAAATCCACAACATATGCATAACTTTGAGGAAGTGTAGACAACCTATTTTCCTCATTTGAATGAGTGAGTTTCGTCAATAAAGAAGAATGAGGAACTGTTATTAGCTGGCTTTCATCAATTCCATATATGTCATGTCCTTGTATGTTGCCAAGCAGTCGACGCTTTGTTATAAGAACCATGTAATATGGCTCCAAGAATTTAACAAAACCTACAGCAACAGAAATATGTAAGCCTTCCGATATTGCATACAAAATCTAAAGTAAATTTTACTTTTAACAGAATAAATCAGATAGTCAAAAGGGAAAAGCACTCACCAACAATCCCATATGCCTTAGTAACAAATTTTAGTCCATCATAAATTTTATGTTCATGGTCCCTGTACTCTGAATTTGTATAAACAGTTGGGTCCTCGTACACTTTGACTGTCGACAGTTCTGATCTGTCTATTCTTAGAATTCTCCAATGAACTTTGTTTTTGTCAGTTCCAAACAGGTAGAAATTCTGTGATGTGTGCATCATAACACCATTAAATCAGATCTTAGATTCCTCATTACAAGTTAGATATAGGTGGAATCAAAGAACGCCAAATCTTACATCCTACCAGCCTCGTGACATAGAAAAATAGAGTTTCAATGGAATTAGTCACATTCAAGAAGTGACAGAAATACAGACATAGTTTGTCACTTCATATCTGAAACCTGAGAACATTTGAGGAATTGTGACAACTCAGAGGCAATAAATACACCCCACGAGAAATCTATCAATGCCCATTGTAAGCAACCATTATAGAGCACATTAACTGGGTGGTGTTATAGTACGACAGCTCCACTTCAATAGTATGGTAGCAAAAACAACACCATTATCTTCGGATGCATTTCTGCTTGCTCTTGTTCAGAAATAGATTTTGTATGAGGGTTAAATAGCAAGATCATTTGGAGTTGACTTGCATTTTCCTCATATCTATGTTGGTGGTTAATTCCTAAATCAACGCATGCTTTGCTGACTCTGAATAAGGAAGCCCTCAAGTCGAAGACCTACTTAGCATATATACTTCCTTGTGTCTTTCTTTGCATCAGTTTTTGCTTGATTTCCCTGCTCCTAAACCGCTTGCATCACATGAACATATTCTATTATTGTAACTTATGATACTAGATTTCCCATGGTGATTTTCTACCTTCATTATCATCATCATGGAAAGTTGTAGCTTATGCCTTATGTGTCGCCGCAATAGCGCCATTCTTGATTCTATGATCATTTTTTGGTATTCAAAAATGTCTTGAGAAAAAGGTGGGACAGTTTGCAACATGCCTTGTCCTTATAATTTCAACAATCACAGAGAAAGAAAGAAATTTGAGAACTACATGTGGAAGATGAGAGAAATCAAGAGTGAATTAAACCTTGACTTGTTGAAAGAGACAAATGATGGAATATCATCTTCTCACTGAGCAAGCCAAAAAAATGTCTTGCAAGAATAAAGGCATAAACTTGCCACAAACTATCCATTTCCCTTGGACAAAATAACACCATTAACCTTCTCAAACAATAATTCCATTAAAATTCTCAGCAATATATGGAATGGCCACTAAATACAGAGAGAGAGAGAGAGAGAGAGAGAGAGAGAGAGAGAGAATTACTTGCTCTGTTTTGAAGAGATTGAATTCGTTGGGAAAATAACCACTGGATTCCAAGGCTGGATGTGATACCTCCTGACTCAAACTCGACTGGTTCATCATTCTGGCTCTTCTCTGTTTCTATTGTGTGAGAAATGGATGAAATGAATAATGCAATGGGATTTATTTTTTTGTAATTCTTCTGCTGAATCTGTGAGAGGGTGGAAATGGGTCGTAGGATCTATCTTCACCTTCTGCGAGAACGCTAGAAAGGGGTCTTCTTCTTCATGGAAATAAAAATGAGGGGTTCTTGTTAAAGAAGTCTGATTCTATGGAAAACAGTCCTTATTGTTCTTATTACTGCTTCATAGCTTAAGGCCATGGCTCTGGGATGGAGGAGAGATCAGAAGGAGGAGGAGGAGGAGGAATGAGGAGTTCAAGGTTTGTCTTCTCCTTCCTCTTCTTCTTCTTCTTCTTCTGATTCTGATTCTGATTCTGATTCTAGGGGAGAGGCCATGGCCATGGTTTTTGAGTTTAAGCAAGTGGGTTTGGTTTTCATTGATTTCTCTGTGTACAAAAATAAATATAAATAAAAATTAACCCCAAGTCAAAAGCAGAGATATGGACAGAGACAGAACAGAACAGAGAGGCAGACAAATCATTAGATAGATTGTGAAAACCCAAAGAAAATCATTTGCTCCATCCATCCAATCATTATTTTCCTTTGCCAGGACTCGCAGCTTCCGGAAGTTTCCGTGTGCCCGTGCCCGCCCATCCATCCGCCCACCTGCCCATTTGCACGCACACACCCCCCCCCCCCAAATGTCCGCACCTCGTCCCTCCATTCATACACCCCCATCAACACCTGCATTCGGTACACACAATCGAAAGGCCTTGCAGCTTCCGGAAGTCTCCATCTGTCCGCCCGCACGGTCGTCCATTTGCACCCCCCTCCCCACCCCCCAACACCTGCATTCCAGACACATGATCCAATGGATACATGCCGAATTCTTATCTTTGCACTCTTTTTTCTTTCATTTTCTTTTCTTTTTACCTTTCTCCGCAACTCTTGCCTACTACCTCCCTTGCGTCGCCCCGCAGATACTTGATCGTAGGTAGTCGGGTTTATTATAGTCAGAAAACCAATCAAAGTCAAATGTTTACTATGATGTTTTATCATCTATTAGGCCACCAAAAGAAGGGTGGAAGAGAGAGAGGGAGGGAGGGAGAGAGAGAAGGGGAAGTGTAGGTAGTTGTGGTAGGTGAGGTTTATTATTGGGGCACGAAAGTTTAAGTTGGTTCTCCTAACTTTTCACCTACGAAAATGATTTGGCGTTCATTTGGGTTTTGCTTGAAAAGTTTATTGGCATGTAAATTTTCATTCCCAAAACATTTTGTCCTACCAATTCATGGTTTGAAAAGAGTAAGATAGAGTGTAGATGGGGTGCTCTATTTCTGTTGACTTTGAAACCTCTCTCTATCTCTATCCTTCTTCCATAAGTAGTGACATGTAATTTGTCCCTATCTCTCTCGAGGGAGAGAGTTACTATGTGAAAGTGGTTCACTTTTGGTCCCATGGGTCTTCGTTGACCTCTAATATCAATAATGAAATCTCTCTCTCTCTCTCTCTCTCTCTCTCTCTCTCTCTCTCTCTCTCAATCTGCTTGGAAATGGTATCCAAAAAGCTTTTTCCAAAGTCAAGATCATGTGTCCTATTACTCCTCGAGGCTATTTACTTCCTGTTGAGATCATCTGCATGAAAAGGATTGTTCAATATGTGTTCAAGTTTAAAAGTAAAGCCCCACATTGTCTTCCAAGAATTACATATGAAAGGAAAATAAAATAAGAATTCAAAAGATACACAAAAAGCACATTTTTTGAGTTTTGGATAGTTGTGAGATACAGCCAAATGGTTAGGAAGATTGGGTGTATTAACTTGTTTCATATCATAATGCCTTGATAAATTCTGCAATGAATGAAGATTTTGTACACTACTAGCGTGTCACAACACAAAGACATGTGGAAGACCCATTCCACACATTAAGAATGCAGATGTTGCACCAAACTACAAAATCATAGTATTCTCTTATCATGCAAACTGCACTCACCATGCATGCTACAACTCATCCCATGGTACACCATCCGCACCATTGCTTCCACACAAGTTCTCTCTATTTCTCTTTGATGTGAGATGATCATTAGGGTATATGCGTGGAGACTCATCCATTATGCACATTTCCTCTTAGATAGTTGGTGAGTTTGAGTATCACACTCTACTACAATGCTCGAATTTCATTCCCTTTTGAGTTTTGCCTTCCCCAAATGGTCAATCCATATCTATTCCTACACTCTTGATTGCAACTTTCATTAGTAAACCAATAAACTACGCATACAACAAGAAAATGTTTCACTCTGGTACAATAGGTTCTATTTGACATAAGAAAACTAGACACGAAAATACACAAACAGTAAAAAAAACTATTTACAGGCTACTCGTACATTGATGCATGTATTAACTAGGACATTGAATTGCATCTTTGAGAGATGCTATTAAATAGAAAAAGAAAGCAAGTATGTAGTTATTTCACATATCTACTCAACATCATGGAAAAATATTAGGTTGCACACAACTAAGGATCGTATCTTGCCCCATTCAAATAGAGATGGGTAAGTAAATTCTCGTGTTTGCTTCTCTAACCTTCAAACAATTTGAAACATGGAGCATGGAATCCTCTAACAAACCATGCTTTTATCTATTAAGCTATGAATTGTCAAGTGGCCTCGGTTAGATCACCTAGGAAAGGCACTACTAATCAAAGTTCTAGATAGGATGTTGAATATGTGCCATGATTTATCAAAATAAGACACATGATCGTCCACTAATTGTAGTTCAATGTGTGCAAAATTAATCATTCAAAAGAATCACATATCATGTCCTTTTTCTTGTATTGAAATTGTTGCTAATTAAGTTATATTGATGATTGCATGCTTATTTATTAAAGGATTCCATTGCACACACATGACACATTTTTTAATGCACTTATCAAAAAGATATCCACCATATTTGCTTCATGGGGATTTCATGATTTTGATAAACACCTCATCAAAAGTATCTTATGCACGTTCTAGTTTCACAAAATCTAATTATGTGAATTATCTGTCAACCCACTTGACAAAAATTGGAATGTTTCCATTCTTTTATTATATCATTGAGTAATCTAATTTGCACACGTCTTATATTCCCCATTGCCATCTAGTACATTATTATTGTGGTTGGAATGTGATAATGTATAATGCTCTAGAGCTTTCTAAGAATGTTTATGCATTGCATTAATTTCGATAATATGTACATACAAGTTTTTAGAGGGGAAGATTGACCATTATTTTGTTGAAGCTTCTAATATACAATAATGCAAAAATCACGTTCGTAATATCTTATTCATTTGTGACATGATTAAAGACTTTAATCAAGATGGATGTGAATAATAACACAAGTTGCCATTTATATAATATGTTTGCATATATTATTCATTGTCTTCAAATAATCTTTTAAAGTTGTTGCATATTCTAATGAAAAAATTGTTTTTAGCATACTGTCATAAATGGCAATTTGAAGGATGGGTGAGTCGTGACACAATGAGATTAATGTATCGTTGAAATGTGATCATTGACTATGAGTTTGGTGTGATGAATTGTCTTAGACCTCAGTGTTATACAAGCCTTTCCTATCAAAATTTTGTCTCAACTTGAGAGAGAAATTGATCGGAATTGAGAGAGGTACACATTGGTTTTTGTGTAGTCATATAATATACTACAAGATTGGGGCATCATGCCTTTTATGGTGGAATTGTATTCGATAATCACATTCAAATAAATTTCTACTCTATTCACTTCAAAAACTATAATTTCTCGTGAAAAGAAGGGGATGGATTGGACACTTTCGTTAAAAAAGGAGTAGGACATAAGAGCTGAATATGAATATGGGTGAAGTCCCCCTTTGTGTTAAGAGGTTGTCAGATTATTTAAGCAATTTAAATTAATATAATCCACATTATAAGCAAAAAAACACACCCAAAATCCCCAAATATATTCAAGGGCCAAAATTTCTTGTAAATTACAATGAATGTGATTTACTCGATGGTAGCAACATAACACTTTTGATAGAATGTATTTGGCTATAAGCAGATCTCAAGATAATGTCACGGTTCACAAAAACTACCACTACGTATGTGTTTCGTTGTGACACGCGAAACTACCAAGCATGCTCTATGGTCCTGTTCAATAGCCCAACAAGTATGGAATAAAGTTCTTTCTTTATTCCTAACAATTAATGTAGGTTGCCTATTCTCTTGGGGATCAACGGTATGGGGGGTTCTCCATTCCAGTCTCTTATTGTATGAGGCAGATGATGCTCTAGAGGCTAAGACAGTTGTCAATAGGCATCTAATATCTGTCTCCCCTTTTTAGCAACCTCGAAAGCAAATGTGTGCAACCCATGTATGGAAAACAGTATCCACAGTTACATTATGGACATTATGGAAATATCGGTGTAAAAGACGATATGATTCTATAATTTCCCTTCTCTTAGATATATTGCTAGAATTATGGGACAACTTATTGGCGGTAGTGTGTGGGCAATATGACAATATGTCGGGCCCTTCGGAGGTTGTTCTTAAGAAAAGGAAGGAGGAAGTTGCCTCTATTCACGGTCTCCTCTCAAGGACCTATCTGGAAATATCATCATCCCTGGCCCTTCCCCTGATTATCCTTTTTGTATATAACACTCTCTAATTGTACAGTTTGTAGCCTTACGACGTTTTTTCTTAATACTAATGAAGGAAATCTTTTTGGAAAAAAAAAAGATAGAAAAATCTAAATAGTTGTGGGAAGAGGATGTTTCTTAAAGATTTTTTTTGCAAGGAAGTACATGCAAGAGAGAAAAGAGTCATAATTAGAACATTAATATTTTGTATTTGTCTTCATCATTAGCCATAGGCCATGTAAGAGAGAAAGAGAGTCATAACTAGAACATTAATATTTCGTGTTTGTCTTCATCATTAGCCATAGGCCATGCAAAATTTATCCATTAACCGATGCCTACTTAATGGATTATAGTTGATGTATTTTTCATTAAGTCTTAATCAATGAAGCAAGTTTTGTAAATGACACCTTTAATATTTTCATAATCTCATATCCTCCTAATTTTTATGATCTAGTTTAGCATACCCTTTTAGTAAAGCTCACAACAATTTTGTTAATAAGCGTTGCTACATATAGATTGAAGCTCCCTAGAATGGAATACCTTTCACAAAACATATTCACACACATACATTTATGTATGTATTGAAACCACAATGCGGAAACATAATATCTGTCAAAAATCTTATCAAGCGTGGTCAATGAAGATAGTAGTACATTTAATATAGTAGTTGGGTTAGCCTTGGGGACTTCCTTGCACCTTTGACTTGAAATTTGTATATCCTCACTTCGAAGTATGTAAGCTACAACTCTCATTGTATGATGCCCTCCACTCTAATCACCTTTAACGCTATGCTATAAATTGCCTTCACCATTTTGTTCTCTATATCCAATATTTGTGGGTACATCCATTGTTTCCACGCAATAATTAACATGGTATCAGAGCTACAAAGGTTTTGCTCTTTTTATTAAATAATAGATGCAAATAAAAACAAGTGTTGTAGAGGTGGAGATTCGAGTGGAAGCAATGGTGGTGACGATTGCTCAAAGTTTTTGATGGATTGGTCAAGTGGCATCATATGGTAGAGGAGTTAGGCTTGAAGGTGAAATGTCTTCAAATTGATTATGATGTTTTTCAAATAAGTTTGAGGAGTGTATATCGTTAGAAAAGAATGAAACATCATAATGTGACCATTATTGAGATGACCCAATACATTCTCAAAGAAGCAATACTACACGATTGTTTCATTAGAAAGAGAGATCCATGCAAACACCATGCGGTCAACTTGTTAAGCCTTGGCAATTGAGCAATCACATGCATTTGACCTACAACAAGTTCTTGCTAGTTTCAACGGTCCTAGAGCATAGAGCATGAGAGCTAGATAACGAAATTAGATTCTTGTCACAATTGACAAGAAACACATAAGAGTACCAATAAGGCTCTTAGAATGGGAGCAAAGGCCATGTAGTTAACTTGTTAAGCCTTGGCAATTGAGCAATCATAGGCATTAATTTTGACCTCCAACAAGTTCTTGCTAGTTTCAACAAACCTAGAGCATGAGAGTTAGATAATGAAATTAGTTTATTGTCACAACCTACAAGCAACACATAAGTGTACCAATAAGGCTCCCTCGAATGGGATGTCCATCCTTGGTTACACAACCTTCTCTCTCTCTAGACAATATGGACTAAATATCACTTTTATTACTCAAAGTTGCCAATTACAACCAATCACCATTGGGCATTACCTCACATGCTTATGTATTATTCTCTTAGGTAGTGTTGCATCCCCTCTTATCTACAATATAGCCTATGAATTCTTTTCGTTGCATTAGCTCCTTTTTTATATTTGATGATTGGAGAAGCTTTTAGTAGTTTTCATAAGTAATGTCGTGAATATAAAAGGACTACTATGGCCTTGGTTAGAGGAGCAAATTGTGGATTGTCAATTTGTTGATGATACAACCTTGTATTTGCAAGGTTCTCACGATAATCTGTGTAGAGTACAACGAGTTATTGATAGATTTTGCTATGCTTCTGGAAATGTTATTAATTGGAATAAGTCGGTGGGGTTCTGGGTAAGTACCACAGAAAACCCTCGTGGTATCCACATGAAGGGTTTCAGTGGATTCCACATAGTAAACTTGTAAGATACTTGGGATGTCAGGTAGGTATTAATCTTTCGCCAGAAGATCATGTAGCTCCTTTGTTGTTTGCTGTAAGGAAGAAATTGTTATATTGGAATATTGCTAAATTGTCATTGCTAGGGAGGGTGGTTGTTGCCAATAAAGTATTGTTGGCTTCCATGTGGTACATTTTGTTGGCTAGGTTGCGCTCACGTTCAACTTTATCACAAGTAAAAAGGCTTATTAGAAATTTCCTTTGGGGATCTAAAGATTGTTCATATGTGAGAGTCAAAGTATCTTGGAAAGTTATTACAACTCCAAAGGACGAGGGTAGTCTTGGATTGATTGATCCTCTATTACAATGTAAGGCTTTTTTGGGAAAATTAATTATAAGGGGCTTGTTGCCATGTGGGGTGCCATGGAAAAAAATTAATGCTTAAGGTTATGCCTTCTACAGGTGGCAAATGTCAAGGTAGTATTAGATGGTAGTTTCTAAGAGATTTTAATCATTCCATTGATATTTTTCGCCAAGATAAGTTTTTAGGGGTATCATGAAGTCATGCAAGGTGGGATTTGAAACTAACTTGATCTAATCTCTACCATCATGTATGGAGGAATGGTTGCGCCAACCCCTCATAATGAACCCATTATTTCTATCAGAGGAGGCCTGGGTAATGTTAGGGAAAAGAACTAGGTTGAAATGGGCTGATTTTGATAGAGGAGAAGCTAAATCAGTAAGGAATTGGCTGAATTTTTCTTCTTCAACGATGGAAAACAAAACCCATGTTTGTCGCACAATATGGGGTGGGAACATTATATATGCAGAAATCGATAGAGTGTTTATGATGTCTTCCTTTCAACCTTCTCAAATTAGTCTATTTTGGTATGGTATGTTTTCATCTTTACATGTCTTGTCGGGGGTCAGGGGTTATAAAAACTGTCATGAATGTCTTTATTTCGATGTTTTGTGTTCTGAACGCTTCATTCTATCCTTATGGAAGATGAAGTTGTAACCCAAGGGAGTACGTTGCCTGTTCATATATTGTGGAAGAATGATAAAAAATGGATGTTGAATCCACATCCAAATGATATAAACAATTTATTTGAATTGTGGGTCTACGAGAATAAGCCCATTGATAACCTTTTGTGGGATCCCAATGAATGGAAATGACAAAGCATATCGGC
The DNA here is from genome assembly GCF_043228905.1 of Azolla caroliniana. Classification (NCBI taxonomy): domain Eukaryota; kingdom Viridiplantae; phylum Streptophyta; class Polypodiopsida; order Salviniales; family Salviniaceae; genus Azolla; species Azolla caroliniana. Next base: position 7,827 of record NW_028230951.1, on the reverse strand, counting down.
ACAAAGCATGCTAGGTAAGCAAATTCCATTTATTCAGTACTCGGTAAAAATGGGTAGAAAATTGCTAAGTAGATGTGTGTGTGGTAGTTATGCCAGCAACGTGTAAATTTTGGAGATTAGGTAATGTACAACACTCTTGGTTGACTGCTTATTGGAAATGGCTATGGGCCATGCAAATTCCTAGAAAAGTTGTCTTATTTGGATGGTTGTTGGTACATTATAACATTCCTATGAAGTCATGGATGAGGGGGAATTACCATGACTTAAAATGTGACAATTGTGGTTTTCCCAATGAAACGGTTCACCATGTGTTATGGGTATGGCCTATTGCTAGAGGAGTATGGAAAAGAATGTTGAGAATTTTGTATCCTATTTATGGCAAACAGGTGTACATATGGGGTTTTGTGAGATGGGGAAGATTGGCTGAAGAAATACAAAATTATGAAAGGGACTATGTTGATTTTCTTCTCCTCTCCGATGGAAGACATGTATTGGAGTTCTCTTATACTACACCAATCCATTGTTTGGAAGAGGACAAGGTTTGGTCTACGATATCTACTTTAGTAGTTTGGGTATTATGGAAGGCAAGATGTAAGCGTGTATTTCAGAAAGTCAAACCAAATGCGGTTGAGTTAGTCAAGGAGATATGGTTGATGCTCTTGCATACTCTAAGAGGTCAATATGAGGCAATGCCTAGTGAGCATGATGTTGTGTTTCGTAAGCAACAACATTTTCAAGAAATTTGGAAAAATGCAGAGTTCTTCACCTTTTATGGGGAGAGAATAAAGTGGAGATATGCTCCACCAAGATGGCTTTTTCTACCCCCCCGTCTTGGAAGGACCTTGCATGAGGGCTTCGCTACTACACATATTGATTGATCCTTTGTGGCCTTTGGGCATCTTTTCATTAATACCAAGGTGGATCTTGACTTTAAAAAAAAGATTTAGGCGTCTCCCTCCATCAACGACCCAATCTTGATCTACTACAACAATCTCAACAGTATTCATCTTGCTTCAAACCTAGTTTTCCATGCTTGGATGAAGCACATCGAGGTGCACTACCACTTCATCCGAGAACGTGTCTTTGCGGGCGATGTCGGCCTTCATCACATCATCACAAATCTTCATGCGACTGACATCTTTATGAAAGCCCTAGGGGTCGACAAGCTTCGACAATTCTTGTCGGAGCTTAGTCTTTTGACTTCTGACTTGCCGAGCTTGAGGGGGGGCAAAGCCGAATGTCAGACATTAATAGAGTTGACCGGATACTAGTAGATGAAAGTCAGACACCAACGGAGCTGAAATGGGAGCAAACCGAATCCGAAAGCTAGACATCAAGGCCAAAGCCTACACCAAAGCTGAAAGCCGACTTACACCAAGTTGAGCTTGGAGGGGCGTGTTGACAATCAAACTCAACTAAAGTGTGAACACACCTAAGTAGGTAATGGATGTGAATACACCACCACTTTGTAACATAGCTATGTGCCATAGAATGTAACTCCTATGACACATCAGTTAATGAGTTAGTTAAAGTTTTCCCCCTTTCCTGAGAGTGCGTTTTATTGAGAGAATGTAGAGAGAAGGTGACCTTATAAGCACCCTCCTCTCTCCCTTTGTAACGGTTGGTTGTCATTCTTGTTCTTGTGAATATACAATTTTTAGTTTTTTTGTCTTGTGTCTCTCTTCTCGCTTGTTTCATACACACACAACTCTACTCTACTTTTGCAGTACATAATTACCCACATAAATATTTACAAGGTTCTAGCATCAATTGTGCTAGATGACATGTACTATGTTCTTTAAATAATTTTGTGAGCTATGGAGATGCTTGTTTTTTTACCTATATGACATAGGGTCGTGGCCGGCTTTGCATTATTAGGTCAAAGTCACCTCTAAGCTGTTGCATAGTGATGGAGATGCTTGTTGTTTTCCCTCTATGACATAGGTTTGTTGTCGGCGTTGTGTTATTAGTATGAGATCACCTCCATGACGTTTAATAAGTGGTCGCAGAGATCCTCAATGAAATCCTCAATAGAGATAAGTGACCCAACCAATCTCCACGATTTGTCCTTCACAGTAGGAGCAAGGCTTTTGGATAACAAAATGAATGAAAAGGCTTAACCATTGTCAACATAAAAACATGGTGTTGAGAGATCAAGCTCAACTTAGTTTAGTTAGTTAGTCAACCATGTAACTTCGTAGTTACTTAGATAGAATCTAGTTAAAAGTGTTGACTATAACGACATAAATAGGACCTTGTACTTAAGTAGGATATTCTAGATCCTCCACTCCCAAGGTCATTTAATATAGGACTTACACGGTTGTACCTATAATCTCCTCACACATGTGCAGCCTTGCACATGAGATCTATATATACCTCACTGTAGGTATTTTTGTATTTGATGATGATGATAATGCTAATTTAATATACTAACTCATCCCCCATCTTGTGTTGTTCATATATGTATCTCTCTCTCTCTCTCTCTCTCTCTCTCTCTCTCTTCCTCTCACACACATACACACACATATCACTTAATCTTCCGTTTATCAATTAATCACATAATTAGGTACTAATTAATCCTTGCTTAATTACTTACCTAATTCTTAACATGGTATCAAAGCGTGTGGTTTAGCACATCCACTAAGCCCACCCAACTCTTTGTAATTGTGTGTTCGAAACGCTGACGACAAATTCCGGCCATTCGCTACCGTAGTGCCGCTATGTAGCACATACATGTGATCGAAGGAAGAAAAACAAAAGAAGAGAAGACACAATCAACATGAACACACAAATGGGTAGCTCGCTCCCTAGCGAAAAGCTACACCAAAGCAATTATTCATCTTGGGAGTACAAGATGACCCAATACCTCGTCGGCCAAGGGTATTGGAGCTACATTAACGACGCACAAGAAAATCGTCCCAACTCGAAAAATGCCGACTATGCAACATGGGAGCAAGCGGCGAGTTGAGTCATGTATTGCTTGGCAACATGTGTCCACGACCACAAGCTTAGCCACATTCGAGATGCCGAGACGTCCAAAGAGGCGTGACAGAACTTAAAGAAAATGTTCGCCGCCAACATGACCGCCCGAAAGCTTCAACTCCGACAAGAGTTGAACAACATTCAACAAAAAGACATGTTAGTGACTACACCGCCAAGATCAAGAGCATTTGCGACTACACCGCCGAGATTAAAACATAATTAAAAGGGGGAGGGAGAGATAAAACATAAGTAAAAACATAATTAGAAAAGGAGGAGAGAGAGAGAGAGAGAGAGATGAAACATGTAATTATCATTAGGGAAAATTACATTGGGTTTTTGGTGGGTGGGGGGGTGCATTGATTCGATCCATTACGGACGGCAATCTTGGCGAGAGAAAACCCTCCTTCATTCTTCGACCTCCAATCAATGCTATTAGTCGAAGAGAACCACATCCGAACCAAAAGCAAGACGTCAGAAGGACAAATGTTCTTCTTGAATTCGGATGGTGGCCGAGGAGGAGGTCACGGCGGTAGAAGAGGTCAATTCGACCCATCACACGAAGGGAACGCATAGCTTCACGGAAGCCATCGAGGAACATTCGGAAGAAGGGGGAGCTTCCACGCCGAACATGGTCTACAAACGAGGCCCGCAACTTGCAATTATTGCGGCAAAATCGGCCACTACGAGGCAGAGTGTCAAAAAAAGAGAAGTGAGTCGGCTTCAACAAGTCCACACCTCACAAACTACGCATCGAACTCCGACCACGACAACCGTAGCGGAATGTTCACGAATCACGCGTCGAATTCCGACTACGACGATCGTAGTGAAATGTTTACAAATTATGCCACGAATTCTGACTACGGTGATCTGGCGGACTATTCATAATGAGGCATAGAGCGAACTCTATGACGGCCTACGACTCCGCAAGCACCTCCAACTCGGAAGACGTGTGGTTCGTCGACTCCGGCGCCTCACATCACATGACATCTCACGAAGAGTGGTTCAATAACTTAGAGACGGGAGACAACACCACGCATCCCATTCGGCACATCGGCAACATTCCATTCGGCAACGATGGCAAGAACAATTGCATCAAGAATGTCTTGCATGTGCCCATGATAACGAAGAATTTGGTCTCGGTAGGCCAAATCGTGGAGCAAGGAATGGAAGTTCGCTTCAACAAAGAAGGTTGCAAAGATGGCCGACTCATAGCGAAGGGGCGGAGAGACGGCCGAATGTTCATTCTCGATTCAAACAAGGTAAAATCGGCAATGTATGCCAAAGGTCTCAAAACCGAGACAAGCATCGAGTTGTGGCACAAGAGAATCGGCCACATAAACCTCCAACAGCTACAAGCGATGCAAACCAAGGGAGTCATCATCGGACTTCCAACATTCGAGTCGAAACGAGTCTGTTACCCAACCGACAAAGGAGTTAAAGACTAGAATGTGAAAGGGATTGTATATTTGGAATCTATTATAATTAAGTAGTTTATGCAACGTGAATGGACGGACCGGAATCGGTATGCCGATCCGGATCCGAACCGGTTCCGAACAGGTGCTGGTTGGCACCGTTTTGTACTCAGCACCGGTGACCTATATAAAGGCCTGGTTACAATGTAAAACGGGGACGGATAATTAATAGAGCTTCTTGTTTTATCTTTAAGTGTTGATTACCGTTCTGTGCTAATTGTTCTATCATACGTGTGTATCAAGTCTAATGCCATATTGCTAAGTAACCAAGTAAAGCCTGATTAATTGTTGAGTCTTAAGTTATCTCGCCATAGCACCCCTTTGGTGAAGTGTCTTCCGTAGACACCATGTGTTAGGCCATTGTCCGGCCCTAAGGAATAACACAGTTTTTGGCGACCACGATTCCTACACAATCGCAACGAACAACGGCGGGAATGGATGACTAGACCAACGAATGACCCGGTTACGGAGCGAGCAAGGAGACTTGTTGAACGGCTGAGGAAGCGAGAGGCTTTCCAACAAGCGACAGATGAAATCAGAGCGGATTGCTCATTTTCCAAGGTGATCCGGAGTTTGGCCAAGGAGTCACTTCGTTTACAACAAAACGACTACCCGGACGAAGGAAGCAGCCTAAGCAGCCTTTGGGAAGCAGAAACCCTTCTCCAGGCATTGGCAGCGGGCGAAGGCGAATCCGAAGCATTTTTGGCTTTTGAATCGGGTTCGGAAGGGGAATACAGCGCACATACGAACTACCGCAGTAGTAACGACACCCCAGACGGACCAGAGGACGAGGAGTCAGATACCTTGCCGACACCGGAACCAGAATTGACAAGGCTGGAACCTCCGGCACTGAAAGTTGAGCACACTCCGGAACCAGAAGTTGAGGAAGAGAGATCTCCGACACCGAAAGTCGAGGAGGAGAGGACTCCAACACCGAAAGAGGAGCAGGAAAGACCTCCGACACCGATAGAGGAGGAGGAAAGACCTCCGACACCGATAGAGGAGGAGGAAAGACCACCGACACCACCAGCCCGCATACCGACACCAGACGACGATATGTCGTTCCAATAGATCGACCTTCCGGCGAAGGCCTCCACAAACTCGTTTATGGTCGGCTTGATCCCTACGTTATGGATGGTCACCTTGTTGACCGGTTGCAGGTCCTGTATGAAGCGCAACGTGCCGTTCTTCTTTGGTAAAGTGAACCACCGATTCGAGTATGGGGCACTTGACGGTTCGAGGATGCCCATATCCACCTTCTGCTTCAGTAGCTCCATCAACATCGGGATGTGAGCTCTGGGCACTGGAATCGGTTTGAGATTCCACGGCACATGCGGTACTATGAAGATCACCATTGACTCGACGATCGTCGGGTCTACGCACCCGATCTCCTCCGGCAAGAATGCGAAGGCCTTCCCGTGCCTTCCGAGCATTCTCCGAAACCGGTCTTCTTCCGCTAGTAGTAGGAAGCCACCCCCACCGATCTTGAGCTCCCGTAGCGTTATGTCGGTGAACGTGTGTCCTATGTTGGCCAGATCTCGTAAACTTGGGTCCGACGCGACCCCTTTTATCCGTAACTCGCTGCCCTCCAGCAAGGGTGCCGCGACTGGCCTCACCTTCCGGTCCACAGTCTTGTACTTCGTATCCACTCGGGCCATCCGATTCGACTCGAGTCCATTACCGAAGTCAGCGATGACTTTGTACATCTCTTCCGAACATACCGGAATCGTCCGGTCCTCGCTAAGGCCTTCTCTGAGCACCTCCCGTAACCTTCCCAAGGTGTCGTCGAAAGAGATTGCCTCCACGACTCCATTGATTTCCTCTTCAGGGCCGAGGATTCCACATGCCCGAAGTCATTCCTCCGCTCGCTTCTTTTCCCGGCCAGCTATGCCGGTTATCGTACAACCTCCGTTTTCAAAGAGCCAAAATTTCCTACCTATGATACATGTGTGGGGTTCTTCCGGGGGGTCCGGACTATCGCGGCCCCAAGCCTTGATAGCCCTCTCTAAAAATCCCCTCGGCTGTCGCTGCCGAGGGTCTCGCGGTTTTGCTCACAGTTGGGTCGCACTGTCATGAATTGGAGGGAATGCCGACCGTCTTGGCTCTTGACGCGTGCATACACCGAACCATTGTCCAGTACTTTCGTCTCCATGCATGCTGCTGTAATGTACGGTTCGCCGAGAATTACCGGGTGTGAGGAAGTCTCCTGCATGAAGAAATGCTATCTATCTCGACGTCGCTGATCTTCACGCGTATGTTCAGGCACGCACCAAGCAACTACTCTGTAGCGCGCATCACCGCACGTATCTTCCACCCGTGCTTGGTGTTGATTAGCCATTTCCCCTTTTTATAGAAGTCCATGGACATCAGGTTGATCTCCGAACCGTGGTCTACTATTGCCACCACCGGCTCCTGGACGTCGCCGATCCGAACAGGGGTTTTCGTAGTGTCCCTAGCCCAATGCGGCTTCGCATAGTGGCTTTCCGCCAACTCATCCTCTAGGGCCGTGTCTTCTAAGTGCGTCGTCCGCACTTCCACCTACCTCTCCAGTTCCGGCTCCGTTGAGAGCCTCTTCCGCTCCACCAAGTCCACGATGGAGTCGTGGAACTCCTTCTTGGCGATTCCCAGCACCTCCCGTAACGACAACTCGACCTTGTTGTCGAGAATTCTCTCTTCCAGGACCTTCCGCAGGTTCGTTGTTCGTTTGATTTCGGTGCTCAGCCGGAAACCAGCCTGCTTCTTCTTCTCCAGTGCGCCAGCGTTGGCGGCCTCATTCGGCTTCGGTCCGAACCGAGTCTCCTACCGTTGCGAGGGGCCGCCCCCTCCGGCCTTTCCCGTGCGCTTGTCTTCTACCAGAACCTCGTAGTTCTGGCACGCGGCTGCCACGAAGCGAGTCTTTTCTTCCACCGGGTCGTCCCATCTGGTGACCTCCCGGATCCGCTGTTCCGCGCGGTTTGCCTCATCCTTCTTCAGTCGTACTCCGGAGAGACCCTCTAGCACCAGCGGCCAGAATCTAGAGTCCTTCACTTTCCGGGCCTCATCGCCCCCGACCCGGATTCCCGCCGACGCCGAGTAGTTAACGGCCTCTGCATGTCGTGCCATAGCCTCTTCCATCAACCGCTTCATTCCGCCGCGCCCCGTATTCAACTCTAGGGCTTTTCGGGTCTCGCTCGCGTGCACCCGCCCATTCTAGAGGTACAACATGTTGGTCTTGAGTGCCTCGGCGAAATCCGCGCATTCTTTCCGGATGTGGCCGACCGTGTCGCACCACATGCACCGTTGCCCCGCCGGCGGCCTTCGGTCACGAGATTGTTCGCCGCTGTCCCTCCAAGCCTGTGCGATTTGGAGATCTCGCACCATCTGCGACAACTCT
>NW_028230950.1:0-21943 GCF_043228905.1 Azolla caroliniana | reverse complement strand
AGATGCTGCAGGAACGTGGAACAAATCCCCGTAGAAGAGCGTTGCAACGCCTCCGCGAGGCCTTATACATTAGCGGAGAAGAGGCACGCAATGATGGTCACCGCCATAACCAAGTGTCAAGGGAACGTCGTCAATGGGAAGAGGATGCCGAGCGAGAGAGAGACAGTAGCGAGCGCGAGGAGGACGAGCGCCGTTATCGCATGACCGGACGACAAGATGAGGAACAACGTCGTCGTTTCAAGGCCGGTGAGGAGGAACAACTTCTAAGCGTGGCAACCTCTCGCCTTCTCCAACAATGTGATCTTCGCCCACGCGCTTGTATTCGCCACTTTTAAAGAACGTACATAACTTTTTCAACTATACACTTTCTGAACATCGTAAATGTAAATGGTGTGCTCTGTGTGGTGTCTTGACGTTCTCATAACCCTCTCAATCATATTTCTCCCACGCTCGCGCACAACATGCACGCACGCACGCACGATCAGGTCGCGTGCCCTCGCTCGCTCATTGCACAAGCAAAATGAAACTCCACGCACACATGATTAGGTAACGTGCCCACACGCACACTACCCACTCCCACCCTACTATATCTATCTCTATCCATCTATCGCTATCTCTCTCACGAGCAACGCGAAACTCGTCAACACGTCGATGCCATCACAATGTTGTATTGAAGCCACCCTCATACAATGCCGTGTCTCGCCGTACCATGATGTGCGCAATAGTAGTGGCTGATCGTAACTCCTACTACAAACATGATTCCACATGAAATTCCCATGTCTATCTACCATTTTCATCATCGTGTGAACCAACCAACCCACGCATGTTTCACCTAGAAATGTTGTCCTTGAATGGTGCCACCTTCATATTCCTCCGGTGGTTGCAGCGTCCACAACGACGACGGATCTTGTAATCACAATGAAAAAACGCGTGTCGTCGTCCGTATGTTGGTCGCAATGGATTCTAAACCCCCTCGTGGCCACAACCACCGATAACGTTTTCGTGGAGAGAACCAACACCCTAAAAACCTTTTCTCACCACCTTATCCTCGTTTTACGAGGCCCATACGCACTCTACAACCTCAATGCATCACATGTGTAGGTGGCTATCATGAGGTTACATACTGTCTACGTTGCAATATGGACGAAGCGTCCATAGGTTAGTAGATTTGAAATGCCCAAGTGCATAATCCACTCCTGGTGTGATGGAGGTGAGTATAGGGCTAGTGATATGGTAGTCGAAGCAGAGGATCCTGGACACGTAAAGGGGGTGGATAAAAGTGAATGGTCTCTTCCGTGGCCCAAGTATGGATCATGCCATTAACGTCTATAGGAATGGACGTGGGAAGGGACATGCATGTACTAGACATGCATGGCCTTGTGTATATAAGGGTGGATCAACCATGACACACTCAAATAGGCGGAGAGAGAACCGGGGTAGTTCCGAACACAAGCAATGGCGAAGCTCACTATCATATTCCTCATGGCGGTTATCATGCTAGCCGCCTGCGGCGCGGCCAATGCTAGATCTGTAGGACGGGATCGCGAAGAGGAGAGGCGCGATCGACGTAGGGAGGAGGATGTCGACGAGGAGAGGCGCAGCGGACGTCGTGAGGGATCCATCGATGAGGGGCGCTACAGAGACAACAAGAGAGAGTCGGATGAGGACCGGGATCGTCGCAGTCACGATCGCGATGAGCCACGTGAGGAGAGGCGCGATCGACGCAGGGAGGAGGATTTCGATGAGGAGAGGCGCGGGGGACGTCGCGAGGGGTCCATCGAGGAGGGGCGCTACGGAGACAACAAGAGAGAGTCCGAAGAGGAACGGGATCGTCGCGGTCGCGATCGTGATGAGTCACGTGACGAGAGGCGCGATCGACGCAGGGAGGAGGATGTCGAGCAGGAGAGGCGCGACCGACGTCGTGAAGGATCCCTCGATGAAGGACGTCGCAGAGACAACAAGAGAGAGTCCGAAGAGGAACGGGATCGTCGCGGCCGCGATCGCGATGAGCCACGAGACCGAGAGTTGAGGCAAGAGTGCCAAAACTTCGTCGATAGGCAGGTCCGCCACCTACAAGAACGTAATGAGAAGGAAGAACGTGGACGAAGCCGTCGCACCTCTTGGGATGAAATCAGCCGATATGCAAGGCCCTCCGAAAGATGCTGCAGGAACGTGGAACAAATCCCCGTAGAAGAGCGTTGCAACCGCCTCCGCGAGGCCTTATACATTAGCGGAGAAGAGGCACGCAATGATGGTCACCGCCATAACCAAGTGTCAAGGGAACGTCGTCAATGGGAAGAGGATGCCGAGCGAGAGAGAGACAGTAGCGAGCGCGAGGAGGACGAGCGCCGTTATCGCATGACCGGACGACAAGATGAGGAACAACGTCGTCGTTTCAAGGCCGGTGAGGAGGAACAACTTCTAAGCGTGGCAACCTCTCGCCTTCTCCAACAATGTGATCTTCGCCCACGCGCTTGTATTCGCCACTTTTAAAGAACGTACATAACTTTTTCAACTATACACTTTCTGAACATCGTAAATGTAAATGGTGTGCTCTGTGTGGTGTCTTGACGTTCTCATAACCCTCTCAATCATATTTCTCCCACGCTCGCGCACAACATGCACGCACGCACGCACGATCAGGTCGCGTGCCCTCGCTCGCTCATTGCACAAGCAAAATGAAACTCCACGCACACATGATTAGGTAACGTGCCCACACGCACACTACCCACTCCCACCCTACCTATATCTATCTCTATCCATCTATCGCTATCTCTCTCACGAGCAACGCGAAACTCGTCAAACGTCGATGCCATCACAATGTTGTATTGAAGCCACCCTCATACAATGCGTGTCTCGCCGTACCATGATGTGCGCAATAGTAGTGGCTGATCGTAACTCCTACTACAAACATGATTCCACATGAAATTCCCATGTCTATCTACCATTTTCATCATCGTGTGAACCAACCAACCCACGCATGTTTCACCTAGAAATGTTGTCCTTGAATGGTGCCACCTTCATATTCCTCCGGTGGTTGCAGCGTCCACAACGACGACGGATCTTGTAATCACAATGAAAACGCGTGTCGTCGTCCGTATGTTGGTCGCAATGGATTCTAAACCCCCTCGTGGCCACAACCACCGATAACGTTTTCGTGGAGAGAACCAACACCCTAAAAACCTTTTCTCACCACCTTATCCTCGTTTTACGAGGCCCATACGCACTCTACAACCTCAATGGCATCACATGTGTAGGTGGCTATCATGAGGTTACATACTGTCTACGTTGCAATATGGACGAAGCGTCCATAGGTTAGTAGATTTGAAATGCCCAAGTGCATAATCCCACTCCTGGTGTGATGGAGGTGAGTATAGGGCTAGTGATATGGTAGGTCGAAGCAGGAGGATCCTGGACACGTAAAGGGGGGTGGATAAAAGTGAATGGTCTCTTCCGTGGCCCAAGTATGGATCATGCCATTAACGTCTATAGGAATGGACGTGGGAAGGGACATGCATGTACTAGACATGCATGGCCTTGTGTATATAAGGGTGGATCAACCATGACACACTCAAATAGGCGGAGAGAGAACCGGGGTAGTTCCGAACACAAGCAATGGCGAAGCTCACTATCATATTCCTCATGGCGGTTATCATGCTAGCCGCCTGCGGCGCGGCCAATGCTAGATCTGTAGGACGGGATCGCGAAGAGGAGAGGCGCGATCGACGTAGGGAGGAGGATGTCGACGAGGAGAGGCGCAGCGGACGTCGTGAGGGATCCATCGATGAGGGGCGCTACAGAGACAACAAGAGAGAGTCGGATGAGGACCGGGATCGTCGCAGTCACGATCGCGATGAGCCACGTGAGGAGAGGCGCGATCGACGCAGGGAGGAGGATTTCGATGAGGAGAGGCGCGGGGGACGTCGCGAGGGGTCCATCGAGGAGGGGCGCTACGGAGACAACAAGAGAGAGTCCGAAGAGGAAACGGGATCGTCGCGGTCGCGATCGTGATGAGTCACGTGACGAGAGGCGCGATCGACGCAGGGAGGAGGATGTCGAGCAGGAGAGGCGCGACCGACGTCGTGAAGGATCCCTCGATGAAGGACGTCGCAGAGACAACAAGAGAGAGTCCGAAGAGGAACGGGATCGTCGCGGCCGCGATCGCGATGAGCCACGAGACCGAGAGTTGAGGCAAGAGTGCCAAAACTTCGTCGATAGGCAGGTCCGCCACCTACAAGAACGTAATGAGAAGGAAGAACGTGGACGAAGCCGTCGCACCTCTTGGGATGAAATCAGCCGATATGCAAGGCCCTCCGAAAGATGCTGCAGGAACGTGGAACAAATCCCCGTAGAAGAGCGTTGCAACCGCCTCCGCGAGGCCTTATACATTAGCGGAGAAGAGGCACGCAATGATGGTCACCGCCATAACCAAGTGTCAAGGGAACGTCGTCAATGGGAAGAGGATGCCGAGCGAGAGAGAGACAGTAGCGAGCGCGAGGAGGACGAGCGCCGTTATCGCATGACCGGACGACAAGATGAGGAACAACGTCGTCGTTTCAAGGCCGGTGAGGAGGAACAACTTCAAAGCGTGGCAACCTCTCGCCTTCTCCAACAATGTGATCTTCGCCCACGCGCTTGTATTCGCCACTTTTAAAGAACGTACATAACTTTTTCAACTATACACTTTCTGAACATCGTAAATGTAAATGGTGTGCTCTGTGTGGTGTCTTGACGTTCTCATAACCCTCTCAATCATATTTCTCCCACGCTCGCGCACAACATGCACGCACGCACGCACGATCAGGTCGCGTGCCCTCGCTCGCTCATTGCACAAGCAAAATGAAACTCCACGCACACATGATTAGGTAACGTGCCCACACGCACACTACCCACTCCCACCCTACCTATATCTATCTCTATCCATCTATCGCTATCTCTCTCACGAGCAACGCGAAACTCGTCAAACGTCGATGCCATCACAATGTTGTATTGAAGCCACCCTCATACAATGCCGTGTCTCGCCGTACCATGATGTGCGCAATAGTAGTGGCTGATCGTAACTCCTACTACAAACATGATTCCACATGAAATTCCCATGTCTATCTACCATTTTCATCATCGTGTGAACCAACCAACCCACGCATGTTTCACCTAGAAATGTTGTCCTTGAATGGTGCCACCTTCATATTCCTCCGGTGGTTGCAGCGTCCACAACGACGACGGATCTTGTAATCACAATGAAAACGCGTGTCGTCGTCCGTATGTTGGTCGCAATGGATTCTAAACCCCCTCGTGGCCACAACCACCGATAACGTTTTCGTGGAGAGAACCAACACCCTAAAAACCTTTTCTCACCACCTTATCCTCGTTTTACGAGGCCCATACGCACTCTACAACCTCAATGGCATCACATGTGTAGGTGGCTATCATGAGGTTACATACTGTCTACGTTGCAATATGGACGAAGCGTCCATAGGTTAGTAGATTTGAAATGCCCAAGTGCATAATCCCACTCCTGGTGTGATGGAGGTGAGTATAGGGCTAGTGATATGGTAGGTCGAAGCAGGAGGATCCTGGACACGTAAAGGGGGGTGGATAAAAGTGAATGGTCTCTTCCGTGGCCCAAGTATGGATCATGCCATTAACGTCTATAGGAATGGACGTGGGAAGGGACATGCATGTACTAGACATGCATGGCCTTGTGTATATAAGGGTGGATCAACCATGACACACTCAAATAGGCGGAGAGAGAACCGGGGTAGTTCCGAACACAAGCAATGGCGAAGCTCACTATCATATTCCTCATGGCGGTTATCATGCTAGCCGCCTGCGGCGCGGCCAATGCTAGATCTGTAGGACGGGATCGCGAAGAGGAGAGGCGCGATCGACGTAGGGAGGAGGATGTCGACGAGGAGAGGCGCAGCGGACGTCGTGAGGGATCCATCGATGAGGGGCGCTACAGAGACAACAAGAGAGAGTCGGATGAGGACCGGGATCGTCGCAGTCACGATCGCGATGAGCCACGTGAGGAGAGGCGCGATCGACGCAGGGAGGAGGATTTCGATGAGGAGAGGCGCGGGGGACGTCGCGAGGGGTCCATCGAGGAGGGGCGCTACGGAGACAACAAGAGAGAGTCCGAAGAGGAACGGGATCGTCGCGGTCGCGATCGTGATGAGTCACGTGACGAGAGGCGCGATCGACGCAGGGAGGAGGATGTCGAGCAGGAGAGGCGCGACCGACGTCGTGAAGGATCCCTCGATGAAGGACGTCGCAGAGACAACAAGAGAGAGTCCGAAGAGGAACGGGATCGTCGCGGCCGCGATCGCGATGAGCCACGAGACCGAGAGTTGAGGCAAGAGTGCCAAAACTTCGTCGATAGGCAGGTCCGCCACCTACAAGAACGTAATGAGAAGGAAGAACGTGGACGAAGCCGTCGCACCTCTTGGGATGAAATCAGCCGATATGCAAGGCCCTCCGAAAGATGCTGCAGGAACGTGGAACAAATCCCCGTAGAAGAGCGTTGCAACCGCCTCCGCGAGGCCTTATACATTAGCGGAGAAGAGGCACGCAATGATGGTCACCGCCATAACCAAGTGTCAAGGGAACGTCGTCAATGGGAAGAGGATGCCGAGCGAGAGAGAGACAGTAGCGAGCGCGAGGAGGACGAGCGCCGTTATCGCATGACCGGACGACAAGATGAGGAACAACGTCGTCGTTTCAAGGCCGGTGAGGAGGAACAACTTCTAAGCGTGGCAACCTCTCGCCTTCTCCAACAATGTGATCTTCGCCCACGCGCTTGTATTCGCCACTTTTAAAGAACGTACATAACTTTTTCAACTATACACTTTCTGAACATCGTAAATGTAAATGGTGTGCTCTGTGTGGTGTCTTGACGTTCTCATAACCCTCTCAATCATATTTCTCCCACGCTCGCGCACAACATGCACGCACGCACGCACGATCAGGTCGCGTGCCCTCGCTCGCTCATTGCACAAGCAAAATGAAACTCCACGCACACATGATTAGGTAACGTGCCCACACGCACACTACCCACACTCCCACCCTACCTATATCTATCTCTATCCATCTATCGCTATCTCTCTCACGAGCAACGCGAAACTCGTCAAACGTCGATGCCATCACAATGTTGTATTGAAGCCACCCTCATACAATGCCGTGTCTCGCCGTACCATGATGTGCGCAATAGTAGTGGCTGATCGTAACTCCTACTACAAACATGATTCCACATGAAATTCCCATGTCTATCTACCATTTTCATCATCGTGTGAACCAACCAACCCACGCATGTTTCACCTAGAAATGTTGTCCTTGAATGGTGCCACCTTCATATTCCTCCGGTGGTTGCAGCGTCCACAACGACGACGGATCTTGTAATCACAATGAAAACGCGTGTCGTCGTCCGTATGTTGGTCGCAATGGATTCTAAACCCCCTCGTGGCCACAACCACCGATAACGTTTTCGTGGAGAGAACCAACACCCTAAAAACCTTTTCTCACCACCTTATCCTCGTTTTACGAGGCCCATACGCACTCTACAACCTCAATGGCATCACATGTGTAGGTGGCTATCATGAGGTTACATACTGTCTCGTTGCAATATGGACGAAGCGTCCATAGGTTAGTAGATTTGAAATGCCCAAGTGCATAATCCCACTCCTGGTGTGATGGAGGTGAGTATAGGGCTAGTGATATGGTAGGTCGAAGCAGGAGGATCCTGGACACGTAAAGGGGGGTGGATAAAAGTGAATGGTCTCTTCCGTGGCCCAAGTATGGATCATGCCATTAACGTCTATAGGAATGGACGTGGGAAGGGACATGCATGTACTAGACATGCATGGCCTTGTGTATATAAGGGTGGATCAACCATGACACACTCAAATAGGCGGAGAGAGAACCGGGGTAGTTCCGAACACAAGCAATGGCGAAGCTCACTATCATATTCCTCATGGCGGTTATCATGCTAGCCGCCTGCGGCGCGGCCAATGCTAGATCTGTAGGACGGGATCGCGAAGAGGAGAGGCGCGATCGACGTAGGGAGGAGGATGTCGACGAGGAGAGGCGCAGCGGACGTCGTGAGGGATCCATCGATGAGGGGCGCTACAGAGACAACAAGAGAGAGTCGGATGAGGACCGGGATCGTCGCAGTCACGATCGCGATGAGCCACGTGAGGAGAGGCGCGATCGACGCAGGGAGGAGGATTTCGATGAGGAGAGGCGCGGGGGACGTCGCGAGGGGTCCATCGAGGAGGGGCGCTACGGAGACAACAAGAGAGAGTCCGAAGAGGAACGGGATCGTCGCGGTCGCGATCGTGATGAGTCACGTGACGAGAGGCGCGATCGACGCAGGGAGGAGGATGTCGAGCAGGAGAGGCGCGACCGACGTCGTGAAGGATCCCTCGATGAAGGACGTCGCAGAGACAACAAGAGAGAGTCCGAAGAGGAACGGGATCGTCGCGGCCGCGATCGCGATGAGCCACGAGACCGAGAGTTGAGGCAAGAGTGCCAAAACTTCGTCGATAGGCAGGTCCGCCACCTACAAGAACGTAATGAGAAGGAAGAACGTGGACGAAGCCGTCGCACCTCTTGGGATGAAATCAGCCGATATGCAAGGCCCTCCGAAAGATGCTGCAGGAACGTGGAACAAATCCCCGTAGAAGAGCGTTGCAACCGCCTCCGCGAGGCCTTATACATTAGCGGAGAAGAGGCACGCAATGATGGTCACCGCCATAACCAAGTGTCAAGGGAACGTCGTCAATGGGAAGAGGATGCCGAGCGAGAGAGAGACAGTAGCGAGCGCGAGGAGGACGAGCGCCGTTATCGCATGACCGGACGACAAGATGAGGAACAACGTCGTCGTTTCAAGGCCGGTGAGGAGGAACAACTTCTAAGCGTGGCAACCTCTCGCCTTCTCCAACAATGTGATCTTCGCCCACGCGCTTGTATTCGCCACTTTTAAAGAACGTACATAACTTTTTCAACTATACACTTTCTGAACATCGTAAATGTAAATGGTGTGCTCTGTGTGGTGTCTTGACGTTCTCATAACCCTCTCAATCATATTTCTCCCACGCTCGCGCACAACATGCACGCACGCACGCACGATCAGGTCGCGTGCCCTCGCTCGCTCATTGCACAAGCAAAATGAAACTCCACGCACACATGATTAGGTAACGTGCCCACACGCACACTACCCACTCCCACCCTACCTATATCTATCTCTATCCATCTATCGCTATCTCTCTCACGAGCAACGCGAAACTCGTCAAACGTCGATGCCATCACAATGTTGTATTGAAGCCACCCTCATACAATGCCGTGTCTCGCCGTACCATGATGTGCGCAATAGTAGTGGCTGATCGTAACTCCTACTACAAACATGATTCCACATGAAATTCCCATGTCTATCTACCATTTTCATCATCGTGTGAACCAACCAACCCACGCATGTTTCACCTAGAAATGTTGTCCTTGAATGGTGCCACCTTCATATTCCTCCGGTGGTTGCAGCGTCCACAACGACGACGGATCTTGTAATCACAATGAAAACGCGTGTCGTCGTCCGTATGTTGGTCGCAATGGATTCTAAACCCCCTCGTGGCCACAACCACCGATAACGTTTTCGTGGAGAGAACCAACACCCTAAAAACCTTTTCTCACCACCTTATCCTCGTTTTACGAGGCCCATACGCACTCTACAACCTCAATGGCATCACATGTGTAGGTGGCTATCATGAGGTTACATACTGTCTACGTTGCAATATGGACGAAGCGTCCATAGGTTAGTAGATTTGAAATGCCCAAGTGCATAATCCCACTCCTGGTGTGATGGAGGTGAGTATAGGGCTAGTGATATGGTAGGTCGAAGCAGGAGGATCCTGGACACGTAAAGGGGGGTGGATAAAAGTGAATGGTCTCTTCCGTGGCCCAAGTATGGATCATGCCATTAACGTCTATAGGAATGGACGTGGGAAGGGACATGCATGTACTAGACATGCATGGCCTTGTGTATATAAGGGTGGATCAACCATGACACACTCAAATAGGCGGAGAGAGAACCGGGGTAGTTCCGAACACAAGCAATGGCGAAGCTCACTATCATATTCCTCATGGCGGTTATCATGCTAGCCGCCTGCGGCGCGGCCAATGCTAGATCTGTAGGACGGGATCGCGAAGAGGAGAGGCGCGATCGACGTAGGGAGGAGGATGTCGACGAGGAGAGGCGCAGCGGACGTCGTGAGGGATCCATCGATGAGGGGCGCTACAGAGACAACAAGAGAGAGTCGGATGAGGACCGGGATCGTCGCAGTCACGATCGCGATGAGCCACGTGAGGAGAGGCGCGATCGACGCAGGGAGGAGGATTTCGATGAGGAGAGGCGCGGGGGACGTCGCGAGGGGTCCATCGAGGAGGGGCGCTACGGAGACAACAAGAGAGAGTCCGAAGAGGAACGGGATCGTCGCGGTCGCGATCGTGATGAGTCACGTGACGAGAGGCGCGATCGACGCAGGGAGGAGGATGTCGAGCAGGAGAGGCGCGACCGACGTCGTGAAGGATCCCTCGATGAAGGACGTCGCAGAGACAACAAGAGAGAGTCCGAAGAGGAACGGGATCGTCGCGGCCGCGATCGCGATGAGCCACGAGACCGAGAGTTGAGGCAAGAGTGCCAAAACTTCGTCGATAGGCAGGTCCGCCACCTACAAGAACGTAATGAGAAGGAAGAACGTGGACGAAGCCGTCGCACCTCTTGGGATGAAATCAGCCGATATGCAAGGCCCTCCGAAAGATGCTGCAGGAACGTGGAACAAATCCCCGTAGAAGAGCGTTGCAACCGCCTCCGCGAGGCCTTATACATTAGCGGAGAAGAGGCACGCAATGATGGTCACCGCCATAACCAAGTGTCAAGGGAACGTCGTCAATGGGAAGAGGATGCCGAGCGAGAGAGAGACAGTAGCGAGCGCGAGGAGGACGAGCGCCGTTATCGCATGACCGGACGACAAGATGAGGAACAACGTCGTCGTTTCAAGGCCGGTGAGGAGGAACAACTTCTAAGCGTGGCAACCTCTCGCCTTCTCCAACAATGTGATCTTCGCCCACGCGCTTGTATTCGCCACTTTTAAAGAACGTACATAACTTTTTCAACTATACACTTTCTGAACATCGTAAATGTAAATGGTGTGCTCTGTGTGGTGTCTTGACGTTCTCATAACCCTCTCAATCATATTTCTCCCACGCTCGCGCACAACATGCACGCACGCACGCACGATCAGGTCGCGTGCCCTCGCTCGCTCATTGCACAAGCAAAATGAAACTCCACGCACACATGATTAGGTAACGTGCCCACACGCACACTACCCACTCCCACCCTACCTATATCTATCTCTATCCATCTATCGCTATCTCTCTCACGAGCAACGCGAAACTCGTCAAACGTCGATGCCATCACAATGTTGTATTGAAGCCACCCTCATACAATGCCGTGTCTCGCCGTACCATGATGTGCGCAATAGTAGTGGCTGATCGTAACTCCTACTACAAACATGATTCCACATGAAATTCCCATGTCTATCTACCATTTTCATCATCGTGTGAACCAACCAACCCACGCATGTTTCACCTAGAAATGTTGTCCTTGAATGGTGCCACCTTCATATTCCTCCGGTGGTTGCAGCGTCCACAACGACGACGGATCTTGTAATCACAATGAAAACGCGTGTCGTCGTCCGTATGTTGGTCGCAATGGATTCTAAACCCCCTCGTGGCCACAACCACCGATAACGTTTTCGTGGAGAGAACCAACACCCTAAAAACCTTTTCTCACCACCTTATCCTCGTTTTACGAGGCCCATACGCACTCTACAACCTCAATGGCATCACATGTGTAGGTGGCTATCATGAGGTTACATACTGTCTACGTTGCAATATGGACGAAGCGTCCATAGGTTAGTAGATTTGAAATGCCCAAGTGCATAATCCCACTCCTGGTGTGATGGAGGTGAGTATAGGGCTAGTGATATGGTAGGTCGAAGCAGGAGGATCCTGGACACGTAAAGGGGGGTGGATAAAAGTGAATGGTCTCTTCCGTGGCCCAAGTATGGATCATGCCATTAACGTCTATAGGAATGGACGTGGGAAGGGACATGCATGTACTAGACATGCATGGCCTTGTGTATATAAGGGTGGATCAACCATGACACACTCAAATAGGCGGAGAGAGAACCGGGGTAGTTCCGAACACAAGCAATGGCGAAGCTCACTATCATATTCCTCATGGCGGTTATCATGCTAGCCGCCTGCGGCGCGGCCAATGCTAGATCTGTAGGACGGGATCGCGAAGAGGAGAGGCGCGATCGACGTAGGGAGGAGGATGTCGACGAGGAGAGGCGCAGCGGACGTCGTGAGGGATCCATCGATGAGGGGCGCTACAGAGACAACAAGAGAGAGTCGGATGAGGACCGGGATCGTCGCAGTCACGATCGCGATGAGCCACGTGAGGAGAGGCGCGATCGACGCAGGGAGGAGGATTTCGATGAGGAGAGGCGCGGGGGACGTCGCGAGGGGTCCATCGAGGAGGGGCGCTACGGAGACAACAAGAGAGAGTCCGAAGAGGAACGGGATCGTCGCGGTCGCGATCGTGATGAGTCACGTGACGAGAGGCGCGATCGACGCAGGGAGGAGGATGTCGAGCAGGAGAGGCGCGACCGACGTCGTGAAGGATCCCTCGATGAAGGACGTCGCAGAGACAACAAGAGAGAGTCCGAAGAGGAACGGGATCGTCGCGGCCGCGATCGCGATGAGCCACGAGACCGAGAGTTGAGGCAAGAGTGCCAAAACTTCGTCGATAGGCAGGTCCGCCACCTACAAGAACGTAATGAGAAGGAAGAACGTGGACGAAGCCGTCGCACCTCTTGGGATGAAATCAGCCGATATGCAAGGCCCTCCGAAAGATGCTGCAGGAACGTGGAACAAATCCCCGTAGAAGAGCGTTGCAACCGCCTCCGCGAGGCCTTATACATTAGCGGAGAAGAGGCACGCAATGATGGTCACCGCCATAACCAAGTGTCAAGGGAACGTCGTCAATGGGAAGAGGATGCCGAGCGAGAGAGAGACAGTAGCGAGCGCGAGGAGGACGAGCGCCGTTATCGCATGACCGGACGACAAGATGAGGAACAACGTCGTCGTTTCAAGGCCGGTGAGGAGGAACAACTTCTAAGCGTGGCAACCTCTCGCCTTCTCCAACAATGTGATCTTCGCCCACGCGCTTGTATTCGCCACTTTTAAAGAACGTACATAACTTTTTCAACTATACACTTTCTGAACATCGTAAATGTAAATGGTGTGCTCTGTGTGGTGTCTTGACGTTCTCATAACCCTCTCAATCATATTTCTCCCACGCTCGCGCACAACATGCACGCACGCACGCACGATCAGGTCGCGTGCCCTCGCTCGCTCATTGCACAAGCAAAATGAAACTCCACGCACACATGATTAGGTAACGTGCCCACACGCACACTACCCACTCCCACCCTACCTATATCTATCTCTATCCATCTATCGCTATCTCTCTCACGAGCAACGCGAAACTCGTCAAACGTCGATGCCATCACAATGTTGTATTGAAGCCACCCTCATACAATGCCGTGTCTCGCCGTACCATGATGTGCGCAATAGTAGTGGCTGATCGTAACTCCTACTACAAACATGATTCCACATGAAATTCCCATGTCTATCTACCATTTTCATCATCGTGTGAACCAACCAACCCACGCATGTTTCACCTAGAAATGTTGTCCTTGAATGGTGCCACCTTCATATTCCTCCGGTGGTTGCAGCGTCCACAACGACGACGGATCTTGTAATCACAATGAAAACGCGTGTCGTCGTCCGTATGTTGGTCGCAATGGATTCTAAACCCCCTCGTGGCCACAACCACCGATAACGTTTTCGTGGAGAGAACCAACACCCTAAAAACCTTTTCTCACCACCTTATCCTCGTTTTACGAGGCCCATACGCACTCTACAACCTCAATGGCATCACATGTGTAGGTGGCTATCATGAGGTTACATACTGTCTACGTTGCAATATGGACGAAGCGTCCATAGGTTAGTAGATTTGAAATGCCCAAGTGCATAATCCCACTCCTGGTGTGATGGAGGTGAGTATAGGGCTAGTGATATGGTAGGTCGAAGCAGGAGGATCCTGGACACGTAAAGGGGGGTGGATAAAAGTGAATGGTCTCTTCCGTGGCCCAAGTATGGATCATGCCATTAACGTCTATAGGAATGGACGTGGGAAGGGACATGCATGTACTAGACATGCATGGCCTTGTGTATATAAGGGTGGATCAACCATGACACACTCAAATAGGCGGAGAGAGAACCGGGGTAGTTCCGAACACAAGCAATGGCGAAGCTCACTATCATATTCCTCATGGCGGTTATCATGCTAGCCGCCTGCGGCGCGGCCAATGCTAGATCTGTAGGACGGGATCGCGAAGAGGAGAGGCGCGATCGACGTAGGGAGGAGGATGTCGACGAGGAGAGGCGCAGCGGACGTCGTGAGGGATCCATCGATGAGGGGCGCTACAGAGACAACAAGAGAGAGTCGGATGAGGACCGGGATCGTCGCAGTCACGATCGCGATGAGCCACGTGAGGAGAGGCGCGATCGACGCAGGGAGGAGGATTTCGATGAGGAGAGGCGCGGGGGACGTCGCGAGGGGTCCATCGAGGAGGGGCGCTACGGAGACAACAAGAGAGAGTCCGAAGAGGAACGGGATCGTCGCGGTCGCGATCGTGATGAGTCACGTGACGAGAGGCGCGATCGACGCAGGGAGGAGGATGTCGAGCAGGAGAGGCGCGACCGACGTCGTGAAGGATCCCTCGATGAAGGACGTCGCAGAGACAACAAGAGAGAGTCCGAAGAGGAACGGATTCGAGACCGAGAGTTGAGGCAAGAGTGCCAAAACTTCGTCGATAGGCAGGTCCGCCACCTACAAGAACGTAATGAGAAGGAAGAACGTGGACGAAGCCGTCGCACCTCTTGGGATGAAATCAGCCGATATGCAAGGCCCTCCGAAAGATGCTGCAGGAACGTGGAACAAATCCCCGTAGAAGAGCGTTGCAACCGCCTCCGCGAGGCCTTATACATTAGCGGAGAAGAGGCACGCAATGATGGTCACCGCCATAACCAAGTGTCAAGGGAACGTCGTCAATGGGAAGAGGATGCCGAGCGAGAGAGAGACAGTAGCGAGCGCGAGGAGGACGAGCGCCGTTATCGCATGACCGGACGACAAGATGAGGAACAACGTCGTCGTTTCAAGGCCGGTGAGGAGGAACAACTTCTAAGCGTGGCAACCTCTCGCCTTCTCCAACAATGTGATCTTCGCCCACGCGCTTGTATTCGCCACTTTTAAAGAACGTACATAACTTTTTCAACTATACACTTTCTGAACATCGTAAATGTAAATGGTGTGCTCTGTGTGGTGTCTTGACGTTCTCATAACCCTCTCAATCATATTTCTCCCACGCTCGCGCACAACATGCACGCACGCACGCACGATCAGGTCGCGTGCCCTCGCTCGCTCATTGCACAAGCAAAATGAAACTCCACGCACACATGATTAGGTAACGTGCCCACACGCACACTACCCACTCCCACCCTACCTATATCTATCTCTATCCATCTATCGCTATCTCTCTCACGAGCAACGCGAAACTCGTCAAACGTCGATGCCATCACAATGTTGTATTGAAGCCACCCTCATACAATGCCGTGTCTCGCCGTACCATGATGTGCGCAATAGTAGTGGCTGATCGTAACTCCTACTACAAACATGATTCCACATGAAATTCCCATGTCTATCTACCATTTTCATCATCGTGTGAACCAACCAACCCACGCATGTTTCACCTAGAAATGTTGTCCTTGAATGGTGCCACCTTCATATTCCTCCGGTGGTTGCAGCGTCCACAACGACGACGGATCTTGTAATCACAATGAAAACGCGTGTCGTCGTCCGTATGTTGGTCGCAATGGATTCTAAACCCCCTCGTGGCCACAACCACCGATAACGTTTTCGTGGAGAGAACCAACACCCTAAAAACCTTTTCTCACCACCTTATCCTCGTTTTACGAGGCCCATACGCACTCTACAACCTCAATGGCATCACATGTGTAGGTGGCTATCATGAGGTTACATACTGTCTACGTTGCAATATGGACGAAGCGTCCATAGGTTAGTAGATTTGAAATGCCCAAGTGCATAATCCCACTCCTGGTGTGATGGAGGTGAGTATAGGGCTAGTGATATGGTAGGTCGAAGCAGGAGGATCCTGGACACGTAAAGGGGGGTGGATAAAAGTGAATGGTCTCTTCCGTGGCCCAAGTATGGATCATGCCATTAACGTCTATAGGAATGGACGTGGGAAGGGACATGCATGTACTAGACATGCATGGCCTTGTGTATATAAGGGTGGATCAACCATGACACACTCAAATAGGCGGAGAGAGAACCGGGGTAGTTCCGAACACAAGCAATGGCGAAGCTCACTATCATATTCCTCATGGCGGTTATCATGCTAGCCGCCTGCGGCGCGGCCAATGCTAGATCTGTAGGACGGGATCGCGAAGAGGAGAGGCGCGATCGACGTAGGGAGGAGGATGTCGACGAGGAGAGGCGCAGCGGACGTCGTGAGGGATCCATCGATGAGGGGCGCTACAGAGACAACAAGAGAGAGTCGGATGAGGACCGGGATCGTCGCAGTCACGATCGCGATGAGCCACGTGAGGAGAGGCGCGATCGACGCAGGGAGGAGGATTTCGATGAGGAGAGGCGCGGGGGACGTCGCGAGGGGTCCATCGAGGAGGGGCGCTACGGAGACAACAAGAGAGAGTCCGAAGAGGAACGGGATCGTCGCGGTCGCGATCGTGATGAGTCACGTGACGAGAGGCGCGATCGACGCAGGGAGGAGGATGTCGAGCAGGAGAGGCGCGACCGACGTCGTGAAGGATCCCTCGATGAAGGACGTCGCAGAGACAACAAGAGAGAGTCCGAAGAGGAACGGGATCGTCGCGGCCGCGATCGCGATGAGCCACGAGACCGAGAGTTGAGGCAAGAGTGCCAAAACTTCGTCGATAGGCAGGTCCGCCACCTACAAGAACGTAATGAGAAGGAAGAACGTGGACGAAGCCGTCGCACCTCTTGGGATGAAATCAGCCGATATGCAAGGCCCTCCGAAAGATGCTGCAGGAACGTGGAACAAATCCCCGTAGAAGAGCGTTGCAACCGCCTCCGCGAGGCCTTATACATTAGCGGAGAAGAGGCACGCAATGATGGTCACCGCCATAACCAAGTGTCAAGGGAACGTCGTCAATGGGAAGAGGATGCCGAGCGAGAGAGAGACAGTAGCGAGCGCGAGGAGGACGAGCGCCGTTATCGCATGACCGGACGACAAGATGAGGAACAACGTCGTCGTTTCAAGGCCGGTGAGGAGGAACAACTTCTAAGCGTGGCAACCTCTCGCCTTCTCCAACAATGTGATCTTCGCCCACGCGCTTGTATTCGCCACTTTTAAAGAACGTACATAACTTTTTCAACTATACACTTTCTGAACATCGTAAATGTAAATGGTGTGCTCTGTGTGGTGTCTTGACGTTCTCATAACCCTCTCAATCATATTTCTCCCACGCTCGCGCACAACATGCACGCACGCACGCACGATCAGGTCGCGTGCCCTCGCTCGCTCATTGCACAAGCAAAATGAAACTCCACGCACACATGATTAGGTAACGTGCCCACACGCACACTACCCACTCCCACCCTACCTATATCTATCTCTATCCATCTATCGCTATCTCTCTCACGAGCAACGCGAAACTCGTCAAACGTCGATGCCATCACAATGTTGTATTGAAGCCACCCTCATACAATGCCGTGTCTCGCCGTACCATGATGTGCGCAATAGTAGTGGCTGATCGTAACTCCTACTACAAACATGATTCCACATGAAATTCCCATGTCTATCTACCATTTTCATCATCGTGTGAACCAACCAACCCACGCATGTTTCACCTAGAAATGTTGTCCTTGAATGGTGCCACCTTCATATTCCTCCGGTGGTTGCAGCGTCCACAACGACGACGGATCTTGTAATCACAATGAAAACGCGTGTCGTCGTCCGTATGTTGGTCGCAATGGATTCTAAACCCCCTCGTGGCCACAACCACCGATAACGTTTTCGTGGAGAGAACCAACACCCTAAAAACCTTTTCTCACCACCTTATCCTCGTTTTACGAGGCCCATACGCACTCTACAACCTCAATGGCATCACATGTGTAGGTGGCTATCATGAGGTTACATACTGTCTACGTTGCAATATGGACGAAGCGTCCATAGGTTAGTAGATTTGAAATGCCCAAGTGCATAATCCCACTCCTGGTGTGATGGAGGTGAGTATAGGGCTAGTGATATGGTAGGTCGAAGCAGGAGGATCCTGGACACGTAAAGGGGGGTGGATAAAAGTGAATGGTCTCTTCCGTGGCCCAAGTATGGATCATGCCATTAACGTCTATAGGAATGGACGTGGGAAGGGACATGCATGTACTAGACATGCATGGCCTTGTGTATATAAGGGTGGATCAACCATGACACACTCAAATAGGCGGAGAGAGAACCGGGGTAGTTCCGAACACAAGCAATGGCGAAGCTCACTATCATATTCCTCATGGCGGTTATCATGCTAGCCGCCTGCGGCGCGGCCAATGCTAGATCTGTAGGACGGGATCGCGAAGAGGAGAGGCGCGATCGACGTAGGGAGGAGGATGTCGACGAGGAGAGGCGCAGCGGACGTCGTGAGGGATCCATCGATGAGGGGCGCTACAGAGACAACAAGAGAGAGTCGGATGAGGACCGGGATCGTCGCAGTCACGATCGCGATGAGCCACGTGAGGAGAGGCGCGATCGACGCAGGGAGGAGGATTTC
The DNA here is from genome assembly GCF_043228905.1 of Azolla caroliniana. NCBI lineage: Eukaryota > Viridiplantae > Streptophyta > Polypodiopsida > Salviniales > Salviniaceae > Azolla > Azolla caroliniana. Next base: position 2,941 of record NW_028230950.1, on the reverse strand, counting down.
GATGAGGAGAGGCGCGGGGGACGTCGCGAGGGGTCCATCGAGGAGGGGCGCTACGGAGACAACAAGAGAGAGTCCGAAGAGGAACGGGATCGTCGCGGTCGCGATCGTGATGAGTCACGTGACGAGAGGCGCGATCGACGCAGGGAGGAGGATGTCGAGCAGGAGAGGCGCGACCGACGTCGTGAAGGATCCCTCGATGAAGGACGTCGCAGAGACAACAAGAGAGAGTCCGAAGAGGAACGGGATCGTCGCGGCCGCGATCGCGATGAGCCACGAGACCGAGAGTTGAGGCAAGAGTGCCAAAACTTCGTCGATAGGCAGGTCCGCCACCTACAAGAACGTAATGAGAAGGAAGAACGTGGACGAAGCCGTCGCACCTCTTGGGATGAAATCAGCCGATATGCAAGGCCCTCCGAAAGATGCTGCAGGAACGTGGAACAAATCCCCGTAGAAGAGCGTTGCAACCGCCTCCGCGAGGCCTTATACATTAGCGGAGAAGAGGCACGCAATGATGGTCACCGCCATAACCAAGTGTCAAGGGAACGTCGTCAATGGGAAGAGGATGCCGAGCGAGAGAGAGACAGTAGCGAGCGCGAGGAGGACGAGCGCCGTTATCGCATGACCGGACGACAAGATGAGGAACAACGTCGTCGTTTCAAGGCCGGTGAGGAGGAACAACTTCTAAGCGTGGCAACCTCTCGCCTTCTCCAACAATGTGATCTTCGCCCACGCGCTTGTATTCGCCACTTTTAAAGAACGTACATAACTTTTTCAACTATACACTTTCTGAACATCGTAAATGTAAATGGTGTGCTCTGTGTGGTGTCTTGACGTTCTCATAACCCTCTCAATCATATTTCTCCCACGCTCGCGCACAACATGCACGCACGCACGCACGATCAGGTCGCGTGCCCTCGCTCGCTCATTGCACAAGCAAAATGAAACTCCACGCACACATGATTAGGTAACGTGCCCACACGCACACTACCCACTCCCACCCTACCTATATCTATCTCTATCCATCTATCGCTATCTCTCTCACGAGCAACGCGAAACTCGTCAAACGTCGATGCCATCACAATGTTGTATTGAAGCCACCCTCATACAATGCCGTGTCTCGCCGTACCATGATGTGCGCAATAGTAGTGGCTGATCGTAACTCCTACTACAAACATGATTCCACATGAAATTCCCATGTCTATCTACCATTTTCATCATCGTGTGAACCAACCAACCCACGCATGTTTCACCTAGAAATGTTGTCCTTGAATGGTGCCACCTTCATATTCCTCCGGTGGTTGCAGCGTCCACAACGACGACGGATCTTGTAATCACAATGAAAACGCGTGTCGTCGTCCGTATGTTGGTCGCAATGGATTCTAAACCCCCTCGTGGCCACAACCACCGATAACGTTTTCGTGGAGAGAACCAACACCCTAAAAACCTTTTCTCACCACCTTATCCTCGTTTTACGAGGCCCATACGCACTCTACAACCTCAATGGCATCACATGTGTAGGTGGCTATCATGAGGTTACATACTGTCTACGTTGCAATATGGACGAAGCGTCCATAGGTTAGTAGATTTGAAATGCCCAAGTGCATAATCCCACTCCTGGTGTGATGGAGGTGAGTATAGGGCTAGTGATATGGTAGGTCGAAGCAGGAGGATCCTGGACACGTAAAGGGGGGTGGATAAAAGTGAATGGTCTCTTCCGTGGCCCAAGTATGGATCATGCCATTAACGTCTATAGGAATGGACGTGGGAAGGGACATGCATGTACTAGACATGCATGGCCTTGTGTATATAAGGGTGGATCAACCATGACACACTCAAATAGGCGGAGAGAGAACCGGGGTAGTTCCGAACACAAGCAATGGCGAAGCTCACTATCATATTCCTCATGGCGGTTATCATGCTAGCCGCCTGCGGCGCGGCCAATGCTAGATCTGTAGGACGGGATCGCGAAGAGGAGAGGCGCGATCGACGTAGGGAGGAGGATGTCGACGAGGAGAGGCGCAGCGGACGTCGTGAGGGATCCATCGATGAGGGGCGCTACAGAGACAACAAGAGAGAGTCGGATGAGGACCGGGATCGTCGCAGTCACGATCGCGATGAGCCACGTGAGGAGAGGCGCGATCGACGCAGGGAGGAGGATTTCGATGAGGAGAGGCGCGGGGGACGTCGCGAGGGGTCCATCGAGGAGGGGCGCTACGGAGACAACAAGAGAGAGTCCGAAGAGGAACGGGATCGTCGCGGTCGCGATCGTGATGAGTCACGTGACGAGAGGCGCGATCGACGCAGGGAGGAGGATGTCGAGCAGGAGAGGCGCGACCGACGTCGTGAAGGATCCCTCGATGAAGGACGTCGCAGAGACAACAAGAGAGAGTCCGAAGAGGAACGGGATCGTCGCGGCCGCGATCGCGATGAGCCACGAGACCGAGAGTTGAGGCAAGAGTGCCAAAACTTCGTCGATAGGCAGGTCCGCCACCTACAAGAACGTAATGAGAAGGAAGAACGTGGACGAAGCCGTCGCACCTCTTGGGATGAAATCAGCCGATATGCAAGGCCCTCCGAAAGATGCTGCAGGAACGTGGAACAAATCCCCGTAGAAGAGCGTTGCAACCGCCTCCGCGAGGCCTTATACATTAGCGGAGAAGAGGCACGCAATGATGGTCACCGCCATAACCAAGTGTCAAGGGAACGTCGTCAATGGGAAGAGGATGCCGAGCGAGAGAGAGACAGTAGCGAGCGCGAGGAGGACGAGCGCCGTTATCGCATGACCGGACGACAAGATGAGGAACAACGTCGTCGTTTCAAGGCCGGTGAGGAGGAACAACTTCTAAGCGTGGCAACCTCTCGCCTTCTCCAACAATGTGATCTTCGCCCACGCGCTTGTATTCGCCACTTTTAAAGAACGTACATAACTTTTTCAACTATA
>NW_028230949.1:0-21964 GCF_043228905.1 Azolla caroliniana | reverse complement strand
ATTAAAGGTGGAGGGAGCAATGTCAATACAATCCATTAGGAGACAAGCACCGGGATCATAAGGACAATCGCAATGGCAAAGCTTACTTCCGTATTCCTCATGGCCGTGATCATGCTCGCCGCGTGTACCGCGGCCAATGCTAGGTCTGTAGGGCGGGACCGTGAAGAGGAGCGACGCGATCGACGTCGTGAGGGAGACATTGACGAGGAGAGGCGCGATCGACGCCGAGAGGGGGAGTGCGATGACGAGAGGCGCGAGCGACGTCGTGAGGGGTTCCTTGAGGAGGGGCGCCGCTACAGAGACAACAAGAGAGACTCCGAAGAGGAAAGGGAACGTCGTAGCCGTGGTCGCGATGAGCCACGTGACGAGGAACTGAGGCGAGAGTGCGGTGATTTCATCGACAAGCAGATCCGAGAGCTACAAGAGCGCTCCGAAAGAGAGGAAGGTGAACAAGGACGTCGCTCCCCATGGATCGAAAACACTCGATACTCAAGACCCTCGGAACGGTGCTGCAGGAACGTCGAACGAATCCCCGCCGAAGATCGATGCGATCGCCTACGTGATGCCTTGTATGCTGACGAGGAGGAACGACGCAATGATGAAGGCCGACGCCATGGCCAACAATCAAGGGAACACCGTAGCTGGGAGGAAGAGGACGAGGAGCGCGAGAGAGATAGCAGCCGTGAGCGACGAGAGGGTGACGAACGCCGCCACCGCATGTCTCGACGACAAGAGGACGAACGTCAACAACGTCGCCAATTCAAGGCCGATGACGAGGAAAGAGCTCTAGGCGTCGCCGCCTCCCGCCTACTCCAACAGTGCGATCTTCGCCCTCGTGCTTGTATTCGTCGCTTCTAAATAGTACATAAACCTTGTTCAAATTATTCTCGTGGTCTCTCTCTAATTTCTCGTAAGTGTTTACGAACAAGTGCGTCTCCCCAATCGCGCATTACACCCACACGAACGTAAACACGAGCACCAACGTCCCTCCAACACGAACGTAAACACGAGCACCAACGCATAGAATTTGCCTATAGGGACCGCAAACCACCCAAACGGAAAAGAAAACATCAAAGCAGGACACCCATACCGCACACGCCACGGCAACGGCTAAGGCTAAGGTCAACTTGTACACGCGGCGAATGTGAACTTGCTTCCACACTTGCCCGATAGGACACTCCTAGTGTGGTAGTCCGGTTAGCTTTCCTTGTCGTCGTCGTTACCAACCCCTCGTCCGTCCGAACGAGCGAGTACGGACACCGGTCTATCTACGTTCATCGATGTAGCACACTCGGGAGCCACCACTCGTCCCGCAGTAGCCTCCGCGTGCTTAGTGTCTCGGCACTAGCGCGTTCTAGTTTAATGTGCACGTGCCCGCACACCCCTACGCGCACGCGCGAGTGCGCACATTTACCTATGTATGTATAAATGTTATGTTGCTCGACAAGCTCTCGCGCGAGGAGGAGGAGTACCCGCTACAGGTTGCGCCCAGATTGTCTGGTGACAATACGACACCTAGGACTAGCCTAGACGTGTGGGAGGGTGGACTAGTTGGTATGGGTCTTGGGCAAGAGTTGTACGCAGGACACACACGTTATGGTAATGGGAGTGGTGAGTGACATGCATGTGCTCTGATTGCATGGCCATGTGTATATATTAAAGGTGGAGGGAGCAATGTCAATACAATCCATTAGGAGACAAGCACCGGGATCATAAGGACAATCGCAATGGCAAAGCTTACTTCCGTATTCCTCATGGCCGTGATCATGCTCGCCGCGTGTACCGCGGCCAATGCTAGGTCTGTAGGGCGGGACCGTGAAGAGGAGCGACGCGATCGACGTCGTGAGGGAGACATTGACGAGGAGAGGCGCGATCGACGCCGAGAGGGGGAGTGCGATGACGAGAGGCGCGAGCGACGTCGTGAGGGGTTCCTTGAGGAGGGGCGCCGCTACAGAGACAACAAGAGAGACTCCGAAGAGGAAAGGGAACGTCGTAGCCGTGGTCGCGATGAGCCACGTGACGAGGAACTGAGGCGAGAGTGCGGTGATTTCATCGACAAGCAGATCCGAGAGCTACAAGAGCGCTCCGAAAGAGAGGAAGGTGAACAAGGACGTCGCTCCCCATGGATCGAAAACACTCGATACTCAAGACCCTCGGAACGGTGCTGCAGGAACGTCGAACGAATCCCCGCCGAAGATCGATGCGATCGCCTACGTGATGCCTTGTATGCTGACGAGGAGGAACGACGCAATGATGAAGGCCGACGCCATGGCCAACAATCAAGGGAACACCGTAGCTGGGAGGAAGAGGACGAGGAGCGCGAGAGAGATAGCAGCCGTGAGCGACGAGAGGGTGACGAACGCCGCCACCGCATGTCTCGACGACAAGAGGACGAACGTCAACAACGTCGCCAATTCAAGGCCGATGACGAGGAAAGAGCTCTAGGCGTCGCCGCCTCCCGCCTACTCCAACAGTGCGATCTTCGCCCTCGTGCTTGTATTCGTCGCTTCTAAATAGTACATAAACCTTGTTCAAATTATTCTCGTGGTCTCTCTCTAATTTCTCGTAAGTGTTTACGAACAAGTGCGTCTCCCCAATCGCGCATTACACCCACACGAACGTAAACACGAGCACCAACGTCCCTCCAACACGAACGTAAACACGAGCACCAACGCATAGAATTTGCCTATAGGGACCGCAAACCACCCAAACGGAAAAGAAAACATCAAAGCAGGACACCCATACCGCACACGCCACGGCAACGGCTAAGGCTAAGGTCAACTTGTACACGCGGCGAATGTGAACTTGCTTCCACACTTGCCCGATAGGACACTCCTAGTGTGGTAGTCCGGTTAGCTTTCCTTGTCGTCGTCGTTACCAACCCCTCGTCCGTCCGAACGAGCGAGTACGGACACCGGTCTATCTACGTTCATCGATGTAGCACACTCGGGAGCCACCACTCGTCCCGCAGTAGCCTCCGCGTGCTTAGTGTCTCGGCACTAGCGCGTTCTAGTTTAATGTGCACGTGCCCGCACACCCCTACGCGCACGCGCGAGTGCGCACATTTACCTATGTATGTATAAATGTTATGTTGCTCGACAAGCTCTCGCGCGAGGAGGAGGAGTACCCGCTACAGGTTGCGCCCAGATTGTCTGGTGACAATACGACACCTAGGACTAGCCTAGACGTGTGGGAGGGTGGACTAGTTGGTATGGGTCTTGGGCAAGAGTTGTACGCAGGACACACACGTTATGGTAATGGGAGTGGTGAGTGACATGCATGTGCTCTGATTGCATGGCCATGTGTATATATTAAAGGTGGAGGGAGCAATGTCAATACAATCCATTAGGAGACAAGCACCGGGATCATAAGGACAATCGCAATGGCAAAGCTTACTTCCGTATTCCTCATGGCCGTGATCATGCTCGCCGCGTGTACCGCGGCCAATGCTAGGTCTGTAGGGCGGGACCGTGAAGAGGAGCGACGCGATCGACGTCGTGAGGGAGACATTGACGAGGAGAGGCGCGATCGACGCCGAGAGGGGGAGTGCGATGACGAGAGGCGCGAGCGACGTCGTGAGGGGTTCCTTGAGGAGGGGCGCCGCTACAGAGACAACAAGAGAGACTCCGAAGAGGAAAGGGAACGTCGTAGCCGTGGTCGCGATGAGCCACGTGACGAGGAACTGAGGCGAGAGTGCGGTGATTTCATCGACAAGCAGATCCGAGAGCTACAAGAGCGCTCCGAAAGAGAGGAAGGTGAACAAGGACGTCGCTCCCCATGGATCGAAAACACTCGATACTCAAGACCCTCGGAACGGTGCTGCAGGAACGTCGAACGAATCCCCGCCGAAGATCGATGCGATCGCCTACGTGATGCCTTGTATGCTGACGAGGAGGAACGACGCAATGATGAAGGCCGACGCCATGGCCAACAATCAAGGGAACACCGTAGCTGGGAGGAAGAGGACGAGGAGCGCGAGAGAGATAGCAGCCGTGAGCGACGAGAGGGTGACGAACGCCGCCACCGCATGTCTCGACGACAAGAGGACGAACGTCAACAACGTCGCCAATTCAAGGCCGATGACGAGGAAAGAGCTCTAGGCGTCGCCGCCTCCCGCCTACTCCAACAGTGCGATCTTCGCCCTCGTGCTTGTATTCGTCGCTTCTAAATAGTACATAAACCTTGTTCAAATTATTCTCGTGGTCTCTCTCTAATTTCTCGTAAGTGTTTACGAACAAGTGCGTCTCCCCAATCGCGCATTACACCCACACGAACGTAAACACGAGCACCAACGTCCCTCCAACACGAACGTAAACACGAGCACCAACGCATAGAATTTGCCTATAGGGACCGCAAACCACCCAAACGGAAAAGAAAACATCAAAGCAGGACACCCATACCGCACACGCCACGGCAACGGCTAAGGCTAAGGTCAACTTGTACACGCGGCGAATGTGAACTTGCTTCCACACTTGCCCGATAGGACACTCCTAGTGTGGTAGTCCGGTTAGCTTTCCTTGTCGTCGTCGTTACCAACCCCTCGTCCGTCCGAACGAGCGAGTACGGACACCGGTCTATCTACGTTCATCGATGTAGCACACTCGGGAGCCACCACTCGTCCCGCAGTAGCCTCCGCGTGCTTAGTGTCTCGGCACTAGCGCGTTCTAGTTTAATGTGCACGTGCCCGCACACCCCTACGCGCACGCGCGAGTGCGCACATTTACCTATGTATGTATAAATGTTATGTTGCTCGACAAGCTCTCGCGCGAGGAGGAGGAGTACCCGCTACAGGTTGCGCCCAGATTGTCTGGTGACAATACGACACCTAGGACTAGCCTAGACGTGTGGGAGGGTGGACTAGTTGGTATGGGTCTTGGGCAAGAGTTGTACGCAGGACACACACGTTATGGTAATGGGAGTGGTGAGTGACATGCATGTGCTCTGATTGCATGGCCATGTGTATATATTAAAGGTGGAGGGAGCAATGTCAATACAATCCATTAGGAGACAAGCACCGGGATCATAAGGACAATCGCAATGGCAAAGCTTACTTCCGTATTCCTCATGGCCGTGATCATGCTCGCCGCGTGTACCGCGGCCAATGCTAGGTCTGTAGGGCGGGACCGTGAAGAGGAGCGACGCGATCGACGTCGTGAGGGAGACATTGACGAGGAGAGGCGCGATCGACGCCGAGAGGGGGAGTGCGATGACGAGAGGCGCGAGCGACGTCGTGAGGGGTTCCTTGAGGAGGGGCGCCGCTACAGAGACAACAAGAGAGACTCCGAAGAGGAAAGGGAACGTCGTAGCCGTGGTCGCGATGAGCCACGTGACGAGGAACTGAGGCGAGAGTGCGGTGATTTCATCGACAAGCAGATCCGAGAGCTACAAGAGCGCTCCGAAAGAGAGGAAGGTGAACAAGGACGTCGCTCCCCATGGATCGAAAACAATCGATACTCAAGACCCTCGGAACGGTGCTGCAGGAACGTCGAACGAATCCCCGCCGAAGATCGATGCGATCGCCTACGTGATGCCTTGTATGCTGACGAGGAGGAACGACGCAATGATGAAGGCCGACGCCATGGCCAACAATCAAGGGAACACCGTAGCTGGGAGGAAGAGGACGAGGAGCGCGAGAGAGATAGCAGCCGTGAGCGACGAGAGGGTGACGAACGCCGCCACCGCATGTCTCGACGACAAGAGGACGAACGTCAACAACGTCGCCAATTCAAGGCCGATGACGAGGAAAGAGCTCTAGGCGTCGCCGCCTCCCGCCTACTCCAACAGTGCGATCTTCGCCCTCGTGCTTGTATTCGTCGCTTCTAAATAGTACATAAACCTTGTTCAAATTATTCTCGTGGTCTCTCTCTAATTTCTCGTAAGTGTTTACGAACAAGTGCGTCTCCCCAATCGCGCATTACACCCACACGAACGTAAACACGAGCACCAACGTCCCTCCAACACGAACGTAAACACGAGCACCAACGCATAGAATTTGCCTATAGGGACCGCAAACCACCCAAACGGAAAAGAAAACATCAAAGCAGGACACCCATACCGCACACGCCACGGCAACGGCTAAGGCTAAGGTCAACTTGTACACGCGGCGAATGTGAACTTGCTTCCACACTTGCCCGATAGGACACTCCTAGTGTGGTAGTCCGGTTAGCTTTCCTTGTCGTCGTCGTTACCAACCCCTCGTCCGTCCGAACGAGCGAGTACGGACACCGGTCTATCTACGTTCATCGATGTAGCACACTCGGGAGCCACCACTCGTCCCGCAGTAGCCTCCGCGTGCTTAGTGTCTCGGCACTAGCGCGTTCTAGTTTAATGTGCACGTGCCCGCACACCCCTACGCGCACGCGCGAGTGCGCACATTTACCTATGTATGTATAAATGTTATGTTGCTCGACAAGCTCTCGCGCGAGGAGGAGGAGTACCCGCTACAGGTTGCGCCCAGATTGTCTGGTGACAATACGACACCTAGGACTAGCCTAGACGTGTGGGAGGGTGGACTAGTTGGTATGGGTCTTGGGCAAGAGTTGTACGCAGGACACACACGTTATGGTAATGGGAGTGGTGAGTGACATGCATGTGCTCTGATTGCATGGCCATGTGTATATATTAAAGGTGGAGGGAGCAATGTCAATACAATCCATTAGGAGACAAGCACCGGGATCATAAGGACAATCGCAATGGCAAAGCTTACTTCCGTATTCCTCATGGCCGTGATCATGCTCGCCGCGTGTACCGCGGCCAATGCTAGGTCTGTAGGGCGGGACCGTGAAGAGGAGCGACGCGATCGACGTCGTGAGGGAGACATTGACGAGGAGAGGCGCGATCGACGCCGAGAGGGGGAGTGCGATGACGAGAGGCGCGAGCGACGTCGTGAGGGGTTCCTTGAGGAGGGGCGCCGCTACAGAGACAACAAGAGAGACTCCGAAGAGGAAAGGGAACGTCGTAGCCGTGGTCGCGATGAGCCACGTGACGAGGAACTGAGGCGAGAGTGCGGTGATTTCATCGACAAGCAGATCCGAGAGCTACAAGAGCGCTCCGAAAGAGAGGAAGGTGAACAAGGACGTCGCTCCCCATGGATCGAAAACAATCGATACTCAAGACCCTCGGAACGGTGCTGCAGGAACGTCGAACGAATCCCCGCCGAAGATCGATGCGATCGCCTACGTGATGCCTTGTATGCTGACGAGGAGGAACGACGCAATGATGAAGGCCGACGCCATGGCCAACAATCAAGGGAACACCGTAGCTGGGAGGAAGAGGACGAGGAGCGCGAGAGAGATAGCAGCCGTGAGCGACGAGAGGGTGACGAACGCCGCCACCGCATGTCTCGACGACAAGAGGACGAACGTCAACAACGTCGCCAATTCAAGGCCGATGACGAGGAAAGAGCTCTAGGCGTCGCCGCCTCCCGCCTACTCCAACAGTGCGATCTTCGCCCTCGTGCTTGTATTCGTCGCTTCTAAATAGTACATAAACCTTGTTCAAATTATTCTCGTGGTCTCTCTCTAATTTCTCGTAAGTGTTTACGAACAAGTGCGTCTCCCCAATCGCGCATTACACCCACACGAACGTAAACACGAGCACCAACGTCCCTCCAACACGAACGTAAACACGAGCACCAACGCATAGAATTTGCCTATAGGGACCGCAAAGCACCCAAACGGAAAAGAAAACATCAAAGCAGGACACCCATACCGCACACGCCACGGCAACGGCTAAGGCTAAGGTCAACTTGTACACGCGGCGAATGTGAACTTGCTTCCACACTTGCCCGATAGGACACTCCTAGTGTGGTAGTCCGGTTAGCTTTCCTTGTCGTCGTCGTTACCAACCCCTCGTCCGTCCGAACGAGCGAGTACGGACACCGGTCTATCTACGTTCATCGATGTAGCACACTCGGGAGCCACCACTCGTCCCGCAGTAGCCTCCGCGTGCTTAGTGTCTCGGCACTAGCGCGTTCTAGTTTAATGTGCACGTGCCCGCACACCCCTACGCGCACGCGCGAGTGCGCACATTTACCTATGTATGTATAAATGTTATGTTGCTCGACAAGCTCTCGCGCGAGGAGGAGGAGTACCCGCTACAGGTTGCGCCCAGATTGTCTGGTGACAATACGACACCTAGGACTAGCCTAGACGTGTGGGAGGGTGGACTAGTTGGTATGGGTCTTGGGCAAGAGTTGTACGCAGGACACACACGTTATGGTAATGGGAGTGGTGAGTGACATGCATGTGCTCTGATTGCATGGCCATGTGTATATATTAAAGGTGGAGGGAGCAATGTCAATACAATCCATTAGGAGACAAGCACCGGGATCATAAGGACAATCGCAATGGCAAAGCTTACTTCCGTATTCCTCATGGCCGTGATCATGCTCGCCGCGTGTACCGCGGCCAATGCTAGGTCTGTAGGGCGGGACCGTGAAGAGGAGCGACGCGATCGACGTCGTGAGGGAGACATTGACGAGGAGAGGCGCGATCGACGCCGAGAGGGGGAGTGCGATGACGAGAGGCGCGAGCGACGTCGTGAGGGGTTCCTTGAGGAGGGGCGCCGCTACAGAGACAACAAGAGAGACTCCGAAGAGGAAAGGGAACGTCGTAGCCGTGGTCGCGATGAGCCACGTGACGAGGAACTGAGGCGAGAGTGCGGTGATTTCATCGACAAGCAGATCCGAGAGCTACAAGAGCGCTCCGAAAGAGAGGAAGGTGAACAAGGACGTCGCTCCCCATGGATCGAAAACACTCGATACTCAAGACCCTCGGAACGGTGCTGCAGGAACGTCGAACGAATCCCCGCCGAAGATCGATGCGATCGCCTACGTGATGCCTTGTATGCTGACGAGGAGGAACGACGCAATGATGAAGGCCGACGCCATGGCCAACAATCAAGGGAACACCGTAGCTGGGAGGAAGAGGACGAGGAGCGCGAGAGAGATAGCAGCCGTGAGCGACGAGAGGGTGACGAACGCCGCCACCGCATGTCTCGACGACAAGAGGACGAACGTCAACAACGTCGCCAATTCAAGGCCGATGACGAGGAAAGAGCTCTAGGCATCGCCGCCTCCCGCCTACTCCAACAGTGCGATCTTCGCCCTCGTGCTTGTATTCGTCGCTTCTAAATAGTACATAAACCTTGTTCAAATTATTCTCGTGGTCTCTCTCTAATTTCTCGTAAGTGTTTACGAACAAGTGCGTCTCCCCAATCGCGCATTACACCCACACGAACGTAAACACGAGCACCAACGTCCCTCCAACACGAACGTAAACACGAGCACCAACGCATAGAATTTGCCTATAGGGACCGCAAACCACCCAAACGGAAAAGAAAACATCAAAGCAGGACACCCATACCGCACACGCCACGGCAACGGCTAAGGCTAAGGTCAACTTGTACACGCGGCGAATGTGAACTTGCTTCCACACTTGCCCGATAGGACACTCCTAGTGTGGTAGTCCGGTTAGCTTTCCTTGTCGTCGTCGTTACCAACCCCTCGTCCGTCCGAACGAGCGAGTACGGACACCGGTCTATCTACGTTCATCGATGTAGCACACTCGGGAGCCACCACTCGTCCCGCAGTAGCCTCCGCGTGCTTAGTGTCTCGGCACTAGCGCGTTCTAGTTTAATGTGCACGTGCCCGCACACCCCTACGCGCACGCGCGAGTGCGCACATTTACCTATGTATGTATAAATGTTATGTTGCTCGACAAGCTCTCGCGCGAGGAGGAGGAGTACCCGCTACAGGTTGCGCCCAGATTGTCTGGTGACAATACGACACCTAGGACTAGCCTAGACGTGTGGGAGGGTGGACTAGTTGGTATGGGTCTTGGGCAAGAGTTGTACGCAGGACACACACGTTATGGTAATGGGAGTGGTGAGTGACATGCATGTGCTCTGATTGCATGGCCATGTGTATATATTAAAGGTGGAGGGAGCAATGTCAATACAATCCATTAGGAGACAAGCACCGGGATCATAAGGACAATCGCAATGGCAAAGCTTACTTCCGTATTCCTCATGGCCGTGATCATGCTCGCCGCGTGTACCGCGGCCAATGCTAGGTCTGTAGGGCGGGACCGTGAAGAGGAGCGACGCGATCGACGTCGTGAGGGAGACATTGACGAGGAGAGGCGCGATCGACGCCGAGAGGGGGAGTGCGATGACGAGAGGCGCGAGCGACGTCGTGAGGGGTTCCTTGAGGAGGGGCGCCGCTACAGAGACAACAAGAGAGACTCCGAAGAGGAAAGGGAACGTCGTAGCCGTGGTCGCGATGAGCCACGTGACGAGGAACTGAGGCGAGAGTGCGGTGATTTCATCGACAAGCAGATCCGAGAGCTACAAGAGCGCTCCGAAAGAGAGGAAGGTGAACAAGGACGTCGCTCCCCATGGATCGAAAACACTCGATACTCAAGACCCTCGGAACGGTGCTGCAGGAACGTCGAACGAATCCCCGCCGAAGATCGATGCGATCGCCTACGTGATGCCTTGTATGCTGACGAGGAGGAACGACGCAATGATGAAGGCCGACGCCATGGCCAACAATCAAGGGAACACCGTAGCTGGGAGGAAGAGGACGAGGAGCGCGAGAGAGATAGCAGCCGTGAGCGACGAGAGGGTGACGAACGCCGCCACCGCATGTCTCGACGACAAGAGGACGAACGTCAACAACGTCGCCAATTCAAGGCCGATGACGAGGAAAGAGCTCTAGGCGTCGCCGCCTCCCGCCTACTCCAACAGTGCGATCTTCGCCCTCGTGCTTGTATTCGTCGCTTCTAAATAGTACATAAACCTTGTTCAAATTATTCTCGTGGTCTCTCTCTAATTTCTCGTAAGTGTTTACGAACAAGTGCGTCTCCCCAATCGCGCATTACACCCACACGAACGTAAACACGAGCACCAACGTCCCTCCAACACGAACGTAAACACGAGCACCAACGCATAGAATTTGCCTATAGGGACCGCAAACCACCCAAACGGAAAAGAAAACATCAAAGCAGGACACCCATACCGCACACGCCACGGCAACGGCTAAGGCTAAGGTCAACTTGTACACGCGGCGAATGTGAACTTGCTTCCACACTTGCCCGATAGGACACTCCTAGTGTGGTAGTCCGGTTAGCTTTCCTTGTCGTCGTCGTTACCAACCCCTCGTCCGTCCGAACGAGCGAGTACGGACACCGGTCTATCTACGTTCATCGATGTAGCACACTCGGGAGCCACCACTCGTCCCGCAGTAGCCTCCGCGTGCTTAGTGTCTCGGCACTAGCGCGTTCTAGTTTAATGTGCACGTGCCCGCACACCCCTACGCGCACGCGCGAGTGCGCACATTTACCTATGTATGTATAAATGTTATGTTGCTCGACAAGCTCTCGCGCGAGGAGGAGGAGTACCCGCTACAGGTTGCGCCCAGATTGTCTGGTGACAATACGACACCTAGGACTAGCCTAGACGTGTGGGAGGGTGGACTAGTTGGTATGGGTCTTGGGCAAGAGTTGTACGCAGGACACACACGTTATGGTAATGGGAGTGGTGAGTGACATGCATGTGCTCTGATTGCATGGCCATGTGTATATATTAAAGGTGGAGGGAGCAATGTCAATACAATCCATTAGGAGACAAGCACCGGGATCATAAGGACAATCGCAATGGCAAAGCTTACTTCCGTATTCCTCATGGCCGTGATCATGCTCGCCGCGTGTACCGCGGCCAATGCTAGGTCTGTAGGGCGGGACCGTGAAGAGGAGCGACGCGATCGACGTCGTGAGGGAGACATTGACGAGGAGAGGCGCGATCGACGCCGAGAGGGGGAGTGCGATGACGAGAGGCGCGAGCGACGTCGTGAGGGGTTCCTTGAGGAGGGGCGCCGCTACAGAGACAACAAGAGAGACTCCGAAGAGGAAAGGGAACGTCGTAGCCGTGGTCGCGATGAGCCACGTGACGAGGAACTGAGGCGAGAGTGCGGTGATTTCATCGACAAGCAGATCCGAGAGCTACAAGAGCGCTCCGAAAGAGAGGAAGGTGAACAAGGACGTCGCTCCCCATGGATCGAAAACACTCGATACTCAAGACCCTCGGAACGGTGCTGCAGGAACGTCGAACGAATCCCCGCCGAAGATCGATGCGATCGCCTACGTGATGCCTTGTATGCTGACGAGGAGGAACGACGCAATGATGAAGGCCGACGCCATGGCCAACAATCAAGGGAACACCGTAGCTGGGAGGAAGAGGACGAGGAGCGCGAGAGAGATAGCAGCCGTGAGCGACGAGAGGGTGACGAACGCCGCCACCGCATGTCTCGACGACAAGAGGACGAACGTCAACAACGTCGCCAATTCAAGGCCGATGACGAGGAAAGAGCTCTAGGCGTCGCCGCCTCCCGCCTACTCCAACAGTGCGATCTTCGCCCTCGTGCTTGTATTCGTCGCTTCTAAATAGTACATAAACCTTGTTCAAATTATTCTCGTGGTCTCTCTCTAATTTCTCGTAAGTGTTTACGAACAAGTGCGTCTCCCCAATCGCGCATTACACCCACACGAACGTAAACACGAGCACCAACGTCCCTCCAACACGAACGTAAACACGAGCACCAACGCATAGAATTTGCCTATAGGGACCGCAAACCACCCAAACGGAAAAGAAAACATCAAAGCAGGACACCCATACCGCACACGCCACGGCAACGGCTAAGGCTAAGGTCAACTTGTACACGCGGCGAATGTGAACTTGCTTCCACACTTGCCCGATAGGACACTCCTAGTGTGGTAGTCCGGTTAGCTTTCCTTGTCGTCGTCGTTACCAACCCCTCGTCCGTCCGAACGAGCGAGTACGGACACCGGTCTATCTACGTTCATCGATGTAGCACACTCGGGAGCCACCACTCGTCCCGCAGTAGCCTCCGCGTGCTTAGTGTCTCGGCACTAGCGCGTTCTAGTTTAATGTGCACGTGCCCGCACACCCCTACGCGCACGCGCGAGTGCGCACATTTACCTATGTATGTATAAATGTTATGTTGCTCGACAAGCTCTCGCGCGAGGAGGAGGAGTACCCGCTACAGGTTGCGCCCAGATTGTCTGGTGACAATACGACACCTAGGACTAGCCTAGACGTGTGGGAGGGTGGACTAGTTGGTATGGGTCTTGGGCAAGAGTTGTACGCAGGACACACACGTTATGGTAATGGGAGTGGTGAGTGACATGCATGTGCTCTGATTGCATGGCCATGTGTATATATTAAAGGTGGAGGGAGCAATGTCAATACAATCCATTAGGAGACAAGCACCGGGATCATAAGGACAATCGCAATGGCAAAGCTTACTTCCGTATTCCTCATGGCCGTGATCATGCTCGCCGCGTGTACCGCGGCCAATGCTAGGTCTGTAGGGCGGGACCGTGAAGAGGAGCGACGCGATCGACGTCGTGAGGGAGACATTGACGAGGAGAGGCGCGATCGACGCCGAGAGGGGGAGTGCGATGACGAGAGGCGCGAGCGACGTCGTGAGGGGTTCCTTGAGGAGGGGCGCCGCTACAGAGACAACAAGAGAGACTCCGAAGAGGAAAGGGAACGTCGTAGCCGTGGTCGCGATGAGCCACGTGACGAGGAACTGAGGCGAGAGTGCGGTGATTTCATCGACAAGCAGATCCGAGAGCTACAAGAGCGCTCCGAAAGAGAGGAAGGTGAACAAGGACGTCGCTCCCCATGGATCGAAAACACTCGATACTCAAGACCCTCGGAACGGTGCTGCAGGAACGTCGAACGAATCCCCGCCGAAGATCGATGCGATCGCCTACGTGATGCCTTGTATGCTGACGAGGAGGAACGACGCAATGATGAAGGCCGACGCCATGGCCAACAATCAAGGGAACACCGTAGCTGGGAGGAAGAGGACGAGGAGCGCGAGAGAGATAGCAGCCGTGAGCGACGAGAGGGTGACGAACGCCGCCACCGCATGTCTCGACGACAAGAGGACGAACGTCAACAACGTCGCCAATTCAAGGCCGATGACGAGGAAAGAGCTCTAGGCGTCGCCGCCTCCCGCCTACTCCAACAGTGCGATCTTCGCCCTCGTGCTTGTATTCGTCGCTTCTAAATAGTACATAAACCTTGTTCAAATTATTCTCGTGGTCTCTCTCTAATTTCTCGTAAGTGTTTACGAACAAGTGCGTCTCCCCAATCGCGCATTACACCCACACGAACGTAAACACGAGCACCAACGTCCCTCCAACACGAACGTAAACACGAGCACCAACGCATAGAATTTGCCTATAGGGACCGCAAACCACCCAAACGGAAAAGAAAACATCAAAGCAGGACACCCATACCGCACACGCCACGGCAACGGCTAAGGCTAAGGTCAACTTGTACACGCGGCGAATGTGAACTTGCTTCCACACTTGCCCGATAGGACACTCCTAGTGTGGTAGTCCGGTTAGCTTTCCTTGTCGTCGTCGTTACCAACCCCTCGTCCGTCCGAACGAGCGAGTACGGACACCGGTCTATCTACGTTCATCGATGTAGCACACTCGGGAGCCACCACTCGTCCCGCAGTAGCCTCCGCGTGCTTAGTGTCTCGGCACTAGCGCGTTCTAGTTTAATGTGCACGTGCCCGCACACCCCTACGCGCACGCGCGAGTGCGCACATTTACCTATGTATGTATAAATGTTATGTTGCTCGACAAGCTCTCGCGCGAGGAGGAGGAGTACCCGCTACAGGTTGCGCCCAGATTGTCTGGTGACAATACGACACCTAGGACTAGCCTAGACGTGTGGGAGGGTGGACTAGTTGGTATGGGTCTTGGGCAAGAGTTGTACGCAGGACACACACGTTATGGTAATGGGAGAGTGGTGAGTGACATGCATGCTCTGATTGCATGGCCATGTGTATATATTAAAGGTGGAGGGAGCAATGTCAATACAATCCATTAGGAGACAAGCACCGGGATCATAAGGACAATCGCAATGGCAAAGCTTACTTCCGTATTCCTCATGGCCGTGATCATGCTCGCCGCGTGTACCGCGGCCAATGCTAGGTCTGTAGGGCGGGACCGTGAAGAGGAGCGACGCGATCGACGTCGTGAGGGAGACATTGACGAGGAGAGGCGCGATCGACGCCGAGAGGGGGAGTGCGAGCGACGTCGTGAGGGGTTCCTTGAGGAGGGGCGCCGCTACAGAGACAACAAGAGAGACTCCGAAGAGGAAAGGGAACGTCGTAGCCGTGGTCGCGATGAGCCACGTGACGAGGAACTGAGGCGAGAGTGCGGTGATTTCATCGACAAGCAGATCCGAGAGCTACAAGAGCGCTCCGAAAGAGAGGAAGGTGAACAAGGACGTCGCTCCCCATGGATCGAAAACACTCGATACTCAAGACCCTCGGAACGGTGCTGCAGGAACGTCGAACGAATCCCCGCCGAAGATCGATGCGATCGCCTACGTGATGCCTTGTATGCTGACGAGGAGGAACGACGCAATGATGAAGGCCGACGCCATGGCCAACAATCAAGGGAACACCGTAGCTGGGAGGAAGAGGACGAGGAGCGCGAGAGAGATAGCAGCCGTGAGCGACGAGAGGGTGACGAACGCCGCCACCGCATGTCTCGACGACAAGAGGACGAACGTCAACAACGTCGCCAATTCAAGGCCGATGACGAGGAAAGAGCTCTAGGCGTCGCCGCCTCCCGCCTACTCCAACAGTGCGATCTTCGCCCTCGTGCTTGTATTCGTCGCTTCTAAATAGTACATAAACCTTGTTCAAATTATTCTCGTGGTCTCTCTCTAATTTCTCGTAAGTGTTTACGAACAAGTGCGTCTCCCCAATCGCGCATTACACCCACACGAACGTAAACACGAGCACCAACGTCCCTCCAACACGAACGTAAACACGAGCACCAACGCATAGAATTTGCCTATAGGGACCGCAAACCACCCAAACGGAAAAGAAAACATCAAAGCAGGACACCCATACCGCACACGCCACGGCAACGGCTAAGGCTAAGGTCAACTTGTACACGCGGCGAATGTGAACTTGCTTCCACACTTGCCCGATAGGACACTCCTAGTGTGGTAGTCCGGTTAGCTTTCCTTGTCGTCGTCGTTACCAACCCCTCGTCCGTCCGAACGAGCGAGTACGGACACCGGTCTATCTACGTTCATCGATGTAGCACACTCGGGAGCCACCACTCGTCCCGCAGTAGCCTCCGCGTGCTTAGTGTCTCGGCACTAGCGCGTTCTAGTTTAATGTGCACGTGCCCGCACACCCCTACGCGCACGCGCGAGTGCGCACATTTACCTATGTATGTATAAATGTTATGTTGCTCGACAAGCTCTCGCGCGAGGAGGAGGAGTACCCGCTACAGGTTGCGCCCAGATTGTCTGGTGACAATACGACACCTAGGACTAGCCTAGACGTGTGGGAGGGTGGACTAGTTGGTATGGGTCTTGGGCAAGAGTTGTACGCAGGACACACACGTTATGGTAATGGGAGTGGTGAGTGACATGCATGTGCTCTGATTGCATGGCCATGTGTATATATTAAAGGTGGAGGGAGCAATGTCAATACAATCCATTAGGAGACAAGCACCGGGATCATAAGGACAATCGCAATGGCAAAGCTTACTTCCGTATTCCTCATGGCCGTGATCATGCTCGCCGGTAGGGCGGGACCGTGAAGAGGAGCGACGCGATCGACGTCGTGAGGGAGACATTGACGAGGAGAGGCGCGATCGACGCCGAGAGGGGGAGTGCGATGCGAGCGACGTCGTGAGGGGTTCCTTGAGGAGGGGCGCCGCTACAGAGACAACAAGAGAGACTCCGAAGAGGAAAGGGAACGTCGTAGCCGTGGTCGCGATGAGCCACGTGACGAGGAACTGAGGCGAGAGTGCGGTGATTTCATCGACAAGCAGATCCGAGAGCTACAAGAGCGCTCCGAAAGAGAGGAAGGTGAACAAGGACGTCGCTCCCCATGGATCGAAAACACTCGATACTCAAGACCCTCGGAACGGTGCTGCAGGAACGTCGAACGAATCCCCGCCGAAGATCGATGCGATCGCCTACGTGATGCCTTGTATGCTGACGAGGAGGAACGACGCAATGATGAAGGCCGACGCCATGGCCAACAATCAAGGGAACACCGTAGCTGGGAGGAAGAGGACGAGGAGCGCGAGAGAGATAGCAGCCGTGAGCGACGAGAGGGTGACGAACGCCGCCACCGCATGTCTCGACGACAAGAGGACGAACGTCAACAACGTCGCCAATTCAAGGCCGATGACGAGGAAAGAGCTCTAGGCGTCGCCGCCTCCCGCCTACTCCAACAGTGCGATCTTCGCCCTCGTGCTTGTATTCGTCGCTTCTAAATAGTACATAAACCTTGTTCAAATTATTCTCGTGGTCTCTCTCTAATTTCTCGTAAGTGTTTACGAACAAGTGCGTCTCCCCAATCGCGCATTACACCCACACGAACGTAAACACGAGCACCAACGTCCCTCCAACACGAACGTAAACACGAGCACCAACGCATAGAATTTGCCTATAGGGACCGCAAACCACCCAAACGGAAAAGAAAACATCAAAGCAGGACACCCATACCGCACACGCCACGGCAACGGCTAAGGCTAAGGTCAACTTGTACACGCGGCGAATGTGAACTTGCTTCCACACTTGCCCGATAGGACACTCCTAGTGTGGTAGTCCGGTTAGCTTTCCTTGTCGTCGTCGTTACCAACCCCTCGTCCGTCCGAACGAGCGAGTACGGACACCGGTCTATCTACGTTCATCGATGTAGCACACTCGGGAGCCACCACTCGTCCCGCAGTAGCCTCCGCGTGCTTAGTGTCTCGGCACTAGCGCGTTCTAGTTTAATGTGCACGTGCCCGCACACCCCTACGCGCACGCGCGAGTGCGCACATTTACCTATGTATGTATAAATGTTATGTTGCTCGACAAGCTCTCGCGCGAGGAGGAGGAGTACCCGCTACAGGTTGCGCCCAGATTGTCTGGTGACAATACGACACCTAGGACTAGCCTAGACGTGTGGGAGGGTGGACTAGTTGGTATGGGTCTTGGGCAAGAGTTGTACGCAGGACACACACGTTATGGTAATGGGAGTGGTGAGTGACATGCATGTGCTCTGATTGCATGGCCATGTGTATATATTAAAGGTGGAGGGAGCAATGTCAATACAATCCATTAGGAGACAAGCACCGGGATCATAAGGACAATCGCAATGGCAAAGCTTACTTCCGTATTCCTCATGGCCGTGATCATGCTCGCCGCGTGTACCGCGGCCAATGCTAGGTCTGTAGGGCGGGACCGTGAAGAGGAGCGACGCGATCGACGTCGTGAGGGAGACATTGACGAGGAGAGGCGCGATCGACGCCGAGAGGGGGAGTGCGAGCGACGTCGTGAGGGGTTCCTTGAGGAGGGGCGCCGCTACAGAGACAACAAGAGAGACTCCGAAGAGGAAAGGGAACGTCGTAGCCGTGGTCGCGATGAGCCACGTGACGAGGAACTGAGGCGAGAGTGCGGTGATTTCATCGACAAGCAGATCCGAGAGCTACAAGAGCGCTCCGAAAGAGAGGAAGGTGAACAAGGACGTCGCTCCCCATGGATCGAAAACACTCGATACTCAAGACCCTCGGAACGGTGCTGCAGGAACGTCGAACGAATCCCCGCCGAAGATCGATGCGATCGCCTACGTGATGCCTTGTATGCTGACGAGGAGGAACGACGCAATGATGAAGGCCGACGCCATGGCCAACAATCAAGGGAACACCGTAGCTGGGAGGAAGAGGACGAGGAGCGCGAGAGAGATAGCAGCCGTGAGCGACGAGAGGGTGACGAACGCCGCCACCGCATGTCTCGACGACAAGAGGACGAACGTCAACAACGTCGCCAATTCAAGGCCGATGACGAGGAAAGAGCTCTAGGCGTCGCCGCCTCCCGCCTACTCCAACAGTGCGATCTTCGCCCTCGTGCTTGTATTCGTCGCTTCTAAATAGTACATAAACCTTGTTCAAATTATTCTCGTGGTCTCTCTCTAATTTCTCGTAAGTGTTTACGAACAAGTGCGTCTCCCCAATCGCGCATTACACCCACACGAACGTAAACACGAGCACCAACGTCCCTCCAACACGAACGTAAACACGAGCACCAACGCATAGAATTTGCCTATAGGGACCGCAAACCACCCAAACGGAAAAGAAAACATCAAAGCAGGACACCCATACCGCACACGCCACGGCAACGGCTAAGGCTAAGGTCAACTTGTACACGCGGCGAATGTGAACTTGCTTCCACACTTGCCCGATAGGACACTCCTAGTGTGGTAGTCCGGTTAGCTTTCCTTGTCGTCGTCGTTACCAACCCCTCGTCCGTCCGAACGAGCGAGTACGGACACCGGTCTATCTACGTTCATCGATGTAGCACACTCGGGAGCCACCACTCGTCCCGCAGTAGCCTCCGCGTGCTTAGTGTCTCGGCACTAGCGCGTTCTAGTTTAATGTGCACGTGCCCGCACACCCCTACGCGCACGCGCGAGTGCGCACATTTACCTATGTATGTATAAATGTTATGTTGCTCGACAAGCTCTCGCGCGAGGAGGAGGAGTACCCGCTACAGGTTGCGCCCAGATTGTCTGGTGACAATACGACACCTAGGACTAGCCTAGACGTGTGGGAGGGTGGACTAGTTGGTATGGGTCTTGGGCAAGAGTTGTACGCAGGACACACACGTTATGGTAATGGGAGTGGTGAGTGACATGCATGTGCTCTGATTGCATGGCCATGTGTATATATTAAAGGTGGAGGGAGCAATGTCAATACAATCCATTAGGAGACAAGCACCGGGATCATAAGGACAATCGCAATGGCAAAGCTTACTTCCGTATTCCTCATGGCCGTGATCATGCTCGCCGCGTGTACCGCGGCCAATGCTAGGTCTGTAGGGCGGGACCGTGAAGAGGAGCGACGCGATCGACGTCGTGAGGGAGACATTGACGAGGAGAGGCGCGATCGACGCCGAGAGGGGGAGTGCGATGACGAGAGGCGCGAGCGACGTCGTGAGGGGTTCCTTGAGGAGGGGCGCCGCTACAGAGACAACAAGAGAGACTCCGAAGAGGAAAGGGAACGTCGTAGCCGTGGTCGCGATGAGCCACGTGACGAGGAACTGAGGCGAGAGTGCGGTGATTTCATCGACAAGCAGATCCGAGAGCTACAAGAGCGCTCCGAAAGAGAGGAAGGTGAACAAGGACGTCGCTCCCCATGGATCGAAAACACTCGATACTCAAGACCCTCGGAACGGTGCTGCAGGAACGTCGAACGAATCCCCGCCGAAGATCGATGCGATCGCCTACGTGATGCCTTGTATGCTGACGAGGAGGAACGACGCAATGATGAAGGCCGACGCCATGGCCAACAATCAAGGGAACACCGTAGCTGGGAGGAAGAGGACGAGGAGCGCGAGAGAGATAGCAGCCGTGAGCGACGAGAGGGTGACGAACGCCGCCACCGCATGTCTCGACGACAAGAGGACGAACGTCAACAACGTCGCCAATTCAAGGCCGATGACGAGGAAAGAGCTCTAGGCGTCGCCGCCTCCCGCCTACTCCAACAGTGCGATCTTCGCCCTCGTGCTTGTATTCGTCGCTTCTAAATAGTACATAAACCTTGTTCAAATTATTCTCGTGGTCTCTCTCTAATTTCTCGTAAGTGTTTACGAACAAGTGCGTCTCCCCAATCGCGCATTACACCCACACGAACGTAAACACGAGCACCAACGTCCCTCCAACACGAACGTAAACACGAGCACCAACGCATAGAATTTGCCTATAGGGACCGCAAACCACCCAAACGGAAAAGAAAACATCAAAGCAGGACACCCATACCGCACACGCCACGGCAACGGCTAAGGCTAAGGTCAACTTGTACACGCGGCGAATGTGAACTTGCTTCCACACTTGCCCGATAGGACACTCCTAGTGTGGTAGTCCGGTTAGCTTTCCTTGTCGTCGTCGTTACCAACCCCTCGTCCGTCCGAACGAGCGAGTACGGACACCGGTCTATCTACGTTCATCGATGTAGCACACTCGGGAGCCACCACTCGTCCCGCAGTAGCCTCCGCGTGCTTAGTGTCTCGGCACTAGCGCGTTCTAGTTTAATGTGCACGTGCCCGCACACCCCTACGCGCACGCGCGAGTGCGCACATTTACCTATGTATGTATAAATGTTATGTTGCTCGACAAGCTCTCGCGCGAGGAGGAGGAGTACCCGCTACAGGTTGCGCCCAGATTGTCTGGTGACAATACGACACCTAGGACTAGCCTAGACGTGTGGGAGGGTGGACTAGTTGGTATGGGTCTTGGGCAAGAGTTGTACGCAGGACACACACGTTATGGTAATGGGAGTGGTGAGTGACATGCATGTGCTCTGATTGCATGGCCATGTGTATATATTAAAGGTGGAGGGAGCAATGTCAATACAATCCATTAGGAGACAAGCACCGGGATCATAAGGACAATCGCAATGGCAAAGCTTACTTCCGTATTCCTCATGGCCGTGATCATGCTCGCCGCGTGTACCGCGGCCAATGCTAGGTCTGTAGGGCGGGACCGTGAAGAGGAGCGACGCGATCGACGTCGTGAGGGAGACATTGACGAGGAGAGGCGCGATCGACGCCGAGAGGGGGAGTGCGATGACGAGAGGCGCGAGCGACGTCGTGAGGGGTTCCTTGAGGAGGGGCGCCGCTACAGAGACAACAAGAGAGACTCCGAAGAGGAAAGGGAACGTCGTAGCCGTGGTCGCGATGAGCCACGTGACGAGGAACTGAGGCGAGAGTGCGGTGATTTCATCGACAAGCAGATCCGAGAGCTACAAGAGCGCTCCGAAAGAGAGGAAGGTGAACAAGGACGTCGCTCCCCATGGATCGAAAACACTCGATACTCAAGACCCTCGGAACGGTGCTGCAG
>NW_028230948.1:0-22057 GCF_043228905.1 Azolla caroliniana | reverse complement strand
AATCCAGATTTTGAAACCCAGGTCGAGAGACATGACGAAATTACCAAATTTGAGGAGGCAGTTGAGAATAGCGCGTGAGTAAGTTAAAATATTCATACCTGGCCCGTGTGATATCCGATTTTTGTGTTCAAACATTCGAATCGAAGCTAACAACGCTAGCTATGATATGGAATTAAAAAATCCAGATTTTGACACTCAGGTCGAGAGACATGACGAAATTACCAAATTTGAGGAGGGAGTTGACAAGAGCGCGTGCGTAAATTTAAATGTTCATACCTGGCTCGTGTGATATCGGATTTTTGTGTTCAAATATGCGAATCGAAGCTAACAACGTTACCTATTATATGAAATTAGAAAATCAAGATTTTGAAACTCAGTTCGAGACATGACGAAATTACCAAATTTGAGGAGGGAGTTGAGAACAGCGGGTGATAAAATTAAAATGTTCATACCTGGCCCTTGTGATATCGGATTTTTGTGTTCAAACATTCGAATCGAAGCTAACAACGTTACCTATGATATGGAATTTAAAAATCAAGATTTTAAAACTCAGGTCGAGAGACATGAAGAAATTAGTAAATTCGATGAGGGAGTTGAGAAGAAGGCGTGAGTAAATTAAATTGTTCATACCTGGCCCATTCGATATCGGATTTTGGTGTTGAAACATGCGAATCGAAGTAAACAACGCTAGCTATCATATGGAATTACAAAATCCAAATGTTGCAATTCAGGTCGAGAAACATGACGAAATTACCAAATTTGAGGAGGGAGTTGAGAATAGCACGTGAGTAAATTTAAATGTTCATACCTGGCCCGTGTGATATCGGATTTTTGTGTTCAAACATGCGAACCGAAGCTAACAACGCTACCTATGATATGGAATTAAAAAATCAAGATTTTGAAACTCAGTTCGAGAGACATGACGAAATTACCAAATTTGAGGAGGGAGTTGAGAAGAGCGCGTGAGTATATTAAAATGTTCATACCTGGCCCGTGTGATATCGGATTTTTGTGTTCAAACATGCGAACCGAAGCTAACAACGCTACCTATGATATGGAATTAAAAAATCAAGATTTTGAAACTCAGTTCGAGAGACATGACGAAATTACCAAATTTGAGGAGGGAGTTGTGAAGAGCGCGTGCGTATGTTAAAATGTTCATACCTGGCCCGTGTGATATCGGATTTTGGTGTTCAAACATGTGAATCGAAGCTAACAACGTTACGTATGATATGGAATTAAAAAATCAAGATTTTGAAACTCAGTTCGAGAGACATGACGAAATTACCAAATTTGAGGAGGGAGTTGAGAACAGCGCGTGATAAAATTAAAATGTTCATACCTGGCCCGTGTGATATCCGATTTTGGTGTTCAAACATGCGAATCGAAGCTAACAACGCTAGTTATGATATGGAATTACAAAATCCAGATTTTGAAACTCAGGTCGAGAAACATGACGAAATTACGAAATTTGAGGAGGGAGTTGACAATAGCGCGTGAGTAAATTAAAATGTTCATACCTAGCCAGTGTGATATCAGATTTTTGTGTTCAAACATGCGAATCGAAGCTAACAACGCTACCTATGATATAGAATTAAAAAATCAAGATTTTGAAACTCAGTTCGAGAGACATGACAAAATTACCAAATTTGAGGAGGGAGTTGAGAAGAGCGCGTGAGTATGTTAAAATGTTCATACCTGGCCCGTGTGATATCGGATTTTTGTGTTCAAATATTCAAATCGAACCTAACAATATTACCTATGATATGGAATTAAAAAATCCAGATTTTGAAACGCAGGTCGAGAGACATGAAGAAATTAGTAAATTCGAGGCGGGAGTTGAGAAGAAGGCGTGAGTAAATTAAAATGTTCATACCTGGCCCATTCGATATCGGATTTTAGTGTTCAAACATACGAATCGAAGCTAACAACGCTAGCTATGATATGGAATTACAAAATACAGATTTTGAAACCCAGGTCGAGAGACATGACGAAATTACCAAAGTTGAGGAGGGAGTTGAAAAGAGCGCGTGAGTAAGTTAAAATGTTCATACCTGGCCCGTGTGATATCGGATTTTTGTGTTTAAACATTCGAATCGAAGCTAACAACGTTACCTATGATATGGAATTTAAAAATCAAGATTTTAAAACTCAGGTTGAGAGACATGAAGAAATTAGTAAATTCGAGGAGGGAGTTGAGAAGAAGGCGAGAGTAAATTAAAATGTTCATGCCTGGCCCATTCGATATCGGATTTTGGTGTTCAAACATGCGAATCGAAGTTAACAACGCTAGCTATCATATGGAATTACAAAATCCAAATTTTGAAATTCAGGTTGAGAGACATGACGAAATTACCAAATTTGAGCAGGGAGTTGAGAATAGCGCGTGAGTAAGTGAAAATGTTCATACCTAGGCCGTGTGATATCGGATTTTTGTGTTCAAACATTCGAATCGAAGCTAACAACGCTAGCTATGATATGGAATTAAAAAATCCAGATTCTGACACTCAGGTCGAGAGACATGACGAAATTACCAAATTTGAGGAGGGAGTTGAGAAGAGCGCGTGCGTAAATTTAAATGTTCATACCTGGCTCGTGTGATATCGGATTTCTGTGTTCAAATATGCGAATCGAAGCTAACAACGTTACCTATTATATGGAATTAGAAAATCAAGATTTTGAAACTCAGTTCGGGAGACATGACAAAATTACCAAATTTGAGGAGGGAGTTGAGAAGCGCACGTCAGTATGTTAATATGTTCATTCCTGGCTCGTGTGATATCGGATTTTTGTGTTCAAACATGCGAATCGAAGCTAACAACGTTATCTATGATATGGGATTAGAAAATCAAGATTTTGAAACTCAGTTCGCGAGACATGACGAAATTACCAAATTTGAGGAGGGAGTTGAGAACAGCGCGTGAGTAAGTTAAAATGATGATACCTGGACCGTGTGATCTCGGATTTTGGTGTTCAAACATGTGAATCGAAGCTAACAACGTTACGTGTGATATAGAATTAAAAAATCAAGATTTTGAAACTCAGTTCGAGAGACATGACGAAATTACCAAATTTGAGGAGGGAGTTGAGAACAGCGCGTGATAAAATTAAAATGTTCATACCTGGCCCGTGTGATATCCGATTTTGGTGTTCAAACATGCGAATCGAAGCTAACAACGCTAGTTATGATATGGAATTACAAAATCCAGATTTTGAAACTCAGGTCGAGAAACATGACGAAATTACGAAATTTGAGGAGGGAGTTGACAATAGCGCGTGAGTAAATTAAAATGTTCATACCTAGCCAGTGTGATATCAGATTTTTGTGTTCAAACATGCGAATCGAAGCTAACAACGCTACCTATGATATAGAATTAAAAAATCAAGATTTTGAAACTCAGTTCGAGAGACATGACGAAATTACCAAATTTGAGGAGGGAGTTGAGAAGAGCGCGTGAGTATGTTAAAATGTTCATACCTAGCCCGTGTGATATCGGATTTTTCTGTTCAAATATTCGAATCGAAGCTAACAACATTACCTATGATATGGAATTAAAAAATCCAGATTTTGAATCCCAGGTCGAGAGACATGAAGAAATTAGTAAATTCGAGGCGGGAGTTGAGAAGAAGGCGTGAGTAAATTAAAATGTTCATACCTGGCCCATTCGATATCGGATTTTAGTGTTCAAACATACGAATCGAAGCTAACAACGCTAGCTATGATATGGAATTACAAAATAAAGATTTTGAAACCCAGGTCGAGAGACATGACGAAATTACCAAATTTGAGGAGGGAGTTGCGAAGAGCGCGTGAGTAAGTTAAAATGTTCATACCTGGCCCGTGTGATATCCGATTTTGGTGTTCAAACATGCGAATCGAAGCTAACAACGCTAGTTATGATATGGAATTACAAAATCAAAATCAACATGACGAAATTACGAAATTCGAGGAGGGAGTTGAGAAGAAGGCGTGAGTAAATTAAAATGTTCATACCTAGCCAGTGTGATATCAGATTTTTGTGTTCAAACATGCGAATCGAAGCTAACAACGCTACCTATGATATGGAATTAAAAAATCCAGATTTCGAAACCCAGGTCAAGAGAGATGACGAAATTACCAAATTTGAGGAGGGAGTTGAGAATAGCGCGTGAGTAAGTTAAAATGTTCATACCTGGCCCGTGTGATATCCGATTTTTGTGTTCAAACATTCGAATCGAAGCTAACAACGTTACTTATGATATGGAATTAAAAAATCAAAATTTTGAAACTCAGTTCGAGAGACATGACGAAATTACCAAATTTGAGGAGGGAGTTGAGAAGCGCACGTCAGTATGTTAATATGTTCATTCCTGGCTCGTGTGATATCGGATTTTTGTGGTCAAACATTCGAATCGAAGCTAACAACGTTACCTATGATATGGAATTACAAAATCAAGATTTTGAAGCCCAGGTCGAGAGACATGACGAAATTACCAAATTTGAGGAGGGAGTTGAGAAGAGCGCGTGCGTATGTTAAAATGTTCATACCTGGCCCGTGTGATATCGGATTTTGGTGTTCAAACATGTGAATCGAAGCTAACAACGTTACGTATGATATGGAATTAAAAAATCAAGATTTTGAAACTCAGTTCGAGAGACATGACGAAATTACCAAATTTGAGGAGGGAGTTGAGAACAACGCGTGATAAAATTAAAATGTTCATACCTGGCCCGTGTGATATCCGATTTTGGTGTTCAAACATGCAAATCGAAGCTATCAATGCTAGCTACGATATGGAATTAAAAAATCAAGATTTTGAAACTCAGGTCGAGGGACATGACGAAATTACCAAATTTGAGGAGGGAGTTGAGAACAACGCGTGAGTTAATTAAAATGTTCATACCTAGCCCGTGTGATATCAGATTTTTGTATTCAAACATGCGAATCGAAGCTAACAGCACTACCTATGATATGGAATTAAAAAATCAAGATTTTGAAACTCAGGTCGAGAGACATGAAGAAATTACCAAATTTGAGGAGGGAGTTGAGAAAACCGCGTGCGTAAGTTAAAATGTTCATACCTGGCCCGTGTGATATCGGTTTTTTGTGTTCAAACATTCGAATCGATGCTAACAACGTTACCTATGAGATGGAATTAAAAACTCAAGATTTTGAAACTCAGGTCGAGAGACATGAAGAAATTACCAAATTTGAGGAGGGAGTTGAGAAAAGCGCGTGCGTAAGTTAAAATGTTCATACCTGGCCCGTGTGATATCGGATTTTTGTGTTCAAACATTCGAATCGATTCTAACAACGCTACCTATGATATGGAATTAAAAAATCAAGATTTCGAAACTCAGGTCGACAGACATGAAGAAATTAGTAAATTCGAGGAGAGAGTTGAGAAAAGCGCGTGAGTAAATTAAAATGTTCATACCTGGCCCGTTCGATATCGAATTTTGGTGCTCAAACATGCGAATCGAAGCTAACAACGCTAGCTATGATATGGAATTACAAAATCCAGATTTCGAAACCCAGGTCGAGAGACATGACGAAATTACCAAATTTGAGGAGGGAGTTGAGAAAAGCGCGTGAGTAAGTTAAAATGTTCATACCTGGCTCGTGTGATATCGGATTTTTGTGTTCAAATATGCGAATCGAAGCTAACAACGTTACCAATTATATGAAATTAGAAAATCAAGATTTTGAAACTTAGTTCGGGAGACATGACAAAATTACCAAATTTGAGGAGGGAGTTGAGAAGCGCACGTCAGTATGTTAAAATGTTCATTCCTGGCTCGTGTGATATCGGATTTTTGTGTTCAAACATGCGAATCGAAGCTAACAACGTTATCTATGATATGGGATTAGAAAATCAAGATTTTGAAACTCAGTTCGCGAGAAATGACGAAATTACCAAATTTGAGGAGGGAGTTGAAAACAGCGCGTGAGTAAGTTAAAATGTTGATACCTGGACCGTGTGATCTCGGATTTTTGTGGTCAAACATTCGAATCGAAGCTAACAACGTTACCTATGATATGGAATTACAAAATCAAGATTTTGAAGCCCAGGTCGAGAGACATGACGAAATTACCAAATTTGAGGAGGGAGTTGAGAAGAGCGCGTGCGTAAATTTAAATGTTCATACCTGGCTCGTGTGATATTGGATTTCTGTGTTCAAATATGCGAATCGAAGCTAACAACGTTACGTATGATATGGAATTAAAAAATCAAGATTTTGAAACTCAGTTCGAGAGACATGACGAAATTACCAAATTTGAGGAGGGAGTTGAGAAGAGCGCGTGAGTATGTTAAAATGTTCATACCTGGCCCTTGTGATATCCGATTTTTGTGTTCAAACATTCGAATCGAATCTAACGACGTTACCGATGATATGGAATTAAAAAAATAAGATTTTGGAACTCAGGTCGAGAGACATGAAGTAATTAGTAAATTCGAGGAGGGAGTTGAGAAGAAGGCGTGAGTAAATTAAAATGTTCATACCTGGCCCATTCGATATCGGATTTTGGTGTTCAAACATGCGAATCGAAGTTAACAACGCTAGCTATCATATGGAATTACAAAATCCAAATTTTGACATTCAGGTCGAGAGACATGACGAAATTACCAAATTTGAGCAGGGAGTTGAGAATAGCGCGTGAGTAAGTGAAAATGTTCATACCTGGGCCGTGTGATATCGGATTTTTGTGTTCAAACATTCGAATCGAAGCTAACAACGCTACCTATGATATGGAATTAAAAAATCCAGATTTTGATACTCAGGTCGAGAGACATGACGAAATTACCAAATTTGAGGAGGGAGTTGAGAAGAGCGCGTGCGTAAATTTAAATGTTCATACCTGGCTCGTGTGATATCGGATTTTCGTGTTCAAATATGCGAATCGAAGCTAACAACGTTACCTATTATATGGAATTAGAAAATCAAGATTTTGAAACTCAATTCGGGAGACATGACAAAATTACCAAATTTGAGGAGGGAGTTGAGAATAGCGCGTGAGTAAGTTAAAATGTTCATACCTGGCCCGTGTGATATCCGATTTTGGTGTTCAAACATGCGAATCGAAGCTAACAACGCTAGTTATGATATGGAATTACAAAATCCAGATTTTGAAACTCAGGTCGAGAAACATGACGAAATTACGAAATTTGAGGAGGGAGTTGACAATAGCGCGTGAGTAAATTAAAATGTTCATACCTAGCCAGTGTGATATCAGATTTTTGTGTTCAAACATGCGAATCGAAGCTAACAACGCTACCTATGATATGGAATTAAAAAATCAAAATTTTGAAACTCAGTTCGAGAGACATGACGAAATTACCAAATTTGAGGAGGGAGTTGAGAATAGCGCGTAAGTAAGTTAAAATGGTCATACCTGGCCCGTGTGATATCCGATTTCTGTGTTCAAACATTCGAATCGAAGCTAACAATGTTACTTATGATATGGAATTAGAAAATCAAGATTTTGAAACTCAGTTCGAGAGACATGACGAAATTACCAAATTAGAGGAGGGAGTTGAGAAGAGCGCGTGAGTATGTTAAAATGTTCATACCTGGCCCTTGTGATATCGGATTTTTGTGTTCAAACATTCGAATCGAAGCTAACAACGTTACCTATGATATGGAATTTAAAAATCAAGATTTTAAATCTCAGGTCGAGAGACATGAAGTAATTAGTAAATTCGAGCCGGGAGTTGAGAAGAAGGCGTGAGTAAATTAAAATGTTCATACTTGGCCCATTCGAAATCGGATTTTAGTGTTCAAACATACGAATCGAAGCTAACAACGCTAGCTATGATATGGAATTACAAAATCCAGATTTTGAAACCCAGGTCAAGCGACATGACGAAATTACCAAATTTCAGGAGGGAGTTGAGAATAGCGCGTGAGTAAGTGAAAATGTTCATACCTGGGCCGTGTGATATCGGATTTTTGTGTTCAAACATTCGAATCGAAGCTAAGAACGCTAGCTATGATATGGAATTAAAAAATCCAGATTTTGACACTCAGGTCGAGAGACATGACGAAATTACCAAATTTGAGGAGGGAGTTGAGAACAGCGCGTGAGTAAGTTAAAATGTTGATACCTGGACCGTGTGATCTCGGATTTTTGTGGACAAACATTCGAATCGAAGATAACAACGTTACCTATGCTATGGAATTACAAAATCAAGATTTTGAAACCCAGGTCGAGAGACATGACGAAATTACCAAATTTGAGGAGGGAGTTGAGAAGAGCGCGTGCGTAAGTTAAAATGTTCATACCTGGCCCTTGTGATATCGGATTTTTGTGTTCAAACATTCGAATCGAAGCTAACAACGTTACCTATGATATGGAATTTAAAAATCAAGATTTTAAAACTCAGGTCGAGAGACATGAAGAAATTAGTAAATTCGAGGAGGGAGTTGAGAAGAACCGTGAGTAAATTAAAATGTTCATACCTGGCCCATTCGATATCGGATTTTGGTGTTCAAACATGCGAATCGAAGTTAACAACGCTAGCTATCATATGAAATTACAAAATCCAAATTTTGAAATTCAGGTCGAGAGACATGACGAAATTACCAAATTTGAGCACGGAGTTGAGAATAGCGCGTGAGTAAGTGAAAATGTTCATACCTGGGCCGTGTGATATCGGATTTTTCTGTTCAAACATTCGAATCGAAGCTAACAACGCTAGCTATGATATTGAATTAAAAAATCCAGATTTTGACACTCAGGTCAAGAGACATGAGGAAATTACCAAATTTGAGGAGGGAGTTGAGAAGAGCGCGTGCGTAAATTTAAATGTTCATACCTGGCTCGTGTGATATCGGATTTCTGTGTTCAAATATGCGAATCAAAGCTAACAACGTTACCTATTATATGAAATTAGAAAATCAAGATTTTGAAACTCAGTTCGGGAGACATGACGAAATTACCAAATTTGAGGAGGGAGTTGAGAACAGCGCGTGATAAAATTAAAATGTTCATACCTGGCCCGTGTGATATCCGATTTTGGTGTTCAAACATGCGAATCGAAGCTAACAACGCTAGTTATGATATGGAATTATAAAATCTAGATTTTGAAACTCAGGTCGAGAAACATGACGAAATTACGAAATTTGAGGAGGGAGTTGACAATAGCGCGTGAGTAAATTAAAATGTTCATACCTAGCCAGTGTGATATCAGATTTTTGTGTTCAAACATGCGAATCGAAGCTAACAACGCTACCTATGATATGGAATTAAAAAATCCAGATTTCAAAACCCAGGTCGAGAGACATGACGAAATTACCAAATTTGAGGAGGGAGTTGAGAATAGCGCGTAAGTAAGTTAAAATGGTCATACCTGGCCCGTGTGATATCCGATTTCTGTGTTCAAACATTCGAATCGAAGCTAACAATGTTACTTATGATATGGAATTAGAAAATCAAGATTTTGAAACTCAGTTCGAGAGACATGACGAAATTACCAAATTAGAGGAGGGAGTTGAGAAGAGCGCGTGAGTATGTTAAAATGTTCATACCTGGCCCTTGTGATATCGGATTTTTGTGTTCAAACATTCGAATCGAAGCTAACAACGTTACCTATGATATGGAATTTAAAAATCAAGATTTTAAAACTCAGGTCGAGAGACATGAAGTAATTAGTAAATTCGAGGAGAGAGTTGAGAAGAAGGCGTGAGTAAATTAAAATGTTCATACCTGGCCCATTCGATATCGGATTTTGGTGTTCAAACATGCGAATCGAAGCTAACAACGCTAGCTATCATATGGAATTACAAAATCCAAATTTTGAAATTCAGGTCGAGAAACATGACGAAATTACCAAATTTGAGGAGGGAGTTGAGAATAGCGCGTGAGTAAATTTAAATGTTCATACCTGGCCCGTGTGATATCGGATTTTTGTGTTCAAACTTGCGAATCGAAGCTAACAACGCTACCTATGATATGGAATTAAAAAATCAAGATTTTGAAACTCAGTTCAAGAGACATGACGAAATTACCAAATTAGAGGAGGGAGTTGAGAAGAGCGCGTGAGTATGTTAAAATATTCATACCTGGCCCTTGTGATATCGGATTTTTGTGTTCAAACATTCAAATAGAAGCTAACAACGTTACCTATGATATGGAATTTAAAAATCAAGATTTTGAAACTCAGTTCGGGAGACCTGACGAAATTACCAAATTTGAGGAGGGAGTTGAGAACAGCGTGTGATAAAATTAAAATGTTCATACCTGGCCCGTGTGATATCCGATTTTGGTGTTCAAACATGCGAATCGAAGCTAACAACGCTAGTTATGATATGGAATTACAAAATCCAGATTTTGAAACTCAGGTCGAGAAACATGACGAAATTACCAAATTAGAGGAGGGAGTTCAGAAGAGCGCGTGAGTAAGTTAAAATGTTCATACCTGGCCCGTGTGATATCGGATTTTGGTTTTCAAACATGTGAATCGAAGCTAACAACGTTACGTATGATATGGAATTAAAAAATCAAGATTTTGAAACTCAGTTCGAGAGACATGACGAAATTACCAAATTTGAGGAGGGAGTTGAGAACAGCGCGTGATAAAATTAAAATGTTCATACCTGGCCCGTGTGATATCGGATTTTTGTGTTCAAACATTCGAATCGAATCTAACGACGTTACCGATGATATGGAATTAAAAAATCAAGATTTTGAAACTCAGGTCGAGACACATGAAGTAATTAGTAAATTCGAGGAGGGAGTTGAGAAGAAGGCGTGAGTAAATTAAAATGTTCATACCTGGCCCATTCGATATCGGATTTTGGTGTTCAAACATGCGAATCGAAGTTAACAACGCTAGCTATCATATTGAATTACAAAATCCAAATTTTGAAATTCAGGTCGAGAGACATGACGAAATTACCAAATTTGAGCAGGGAGTTGAGAATAGCGCGTGAGTAAGTGAAAATGTTCATACCTGGGCCGTGTGATATAGGATTTTTGTGTTCAAACATTCGAATCGAAGCTAACAACGCTAGCTATGATATGGAATTAAAAAATCCAGATTTTGACACTCAGGTCGAGAGACATGACGAAATTACCAAATTTGAGGAGGGAGTTGAGAAGAGCGTGTGCGTAAATTTAAATGTTCATACCTGGCTCGTGTGATATCGGATTTCTGTGTTCAAATATGCGAATCGAAGCTAACAACGTTACCTATTATATGGAATTAGAAAATCAAGATTTTGAAACTCAGCTCGGGAGACATGACGAAATTACCAAATTTGAGGAGGGAGTTGAGAACAGCGCGTGATAAAATTAAAATGTTCATACCTGGCCCGTGTGATATCCGATTTTGGTGTTCAAACATGCGAATCGAAGCTAACAACGCTAGTTATCATATGGAATTACAAAATCCAGATTTTGAAACTCAGGTCGAGAAACATGACGAAATTACGAAATTTGAGGAGGGAGTTGACAATAGCGCGTGATAAAATTAAAATGTTCATACCTAGCCAGTGTGATATCAGATTTTTGTGTTCAAACATGCGAATCGAAGCTAACAACGCTACCTATGATATGGAATTAAAAAATCCAGATTTCGAAACCCAGGTCGAGAGACATGACGAAATTACCAAATTTGAGGAGGGAGTTGAGAATAGCGCGTAAGTAAGTTAAAATGTTCATACCTGGCCCGTGTGATATCCGATTTCTGTGTTCAAACATTCGAATCGAAGCTAACAATGTTACTTATGATATGGAATTAGAAAATCAAGATTTTGAAACTCAGTTCGAGAGACATGACGAAATTACCAAATTAGAGGAGGGAGTTGAGAAGAGCGCGTGAGTATGTTAAAATGTTCATACCTGGCCCTTGTGATATCCGATTTTGGTGTTCAAACATTCGAATCGAATCTAACGACGTTACCGATGATATGGAATTAAAAAATTAAGATTTTGGAACTCAGGTCGAGAGACATGAAGAAATTAGTAAATTCGAGGAGGGAGTTGAGAAGAAGGCGTGAGTAAATTAAAATGTTCATACCTGGCCCATTCGATATCGGATTTTGGTGTTCAAACATGCGAATCGAAGCTAACAACGCTAGCTATCATATGGAATTACAAAATCCAAATTTTGAAATTCAGGTCGAGAGACATGACGAAATTACCAAATTTGAGCAGGGAGTTGAGAATAGCGCGTGAGTAAGTGAAAATGTTCATACCTGGGCCGTGTGATATCGGATTTTTGTGTTCAAACATTCGAATCGAAGCTAACAACGCTAGCTATGATATGGAATTAAAAAATCCAGATTTTGATACTCAGGTCGAGAGACATGACGAAATTACCAAATTTGAGGAGGGAGTTGAGAAGAGCGCGTGCGTAAATTTAAATGTTCATACCTGGCTCGTGTGATATCGGATTTTTGTGTTCAAATATGCGAATCGAAGCTAACAACGTTACCTATTATATGGAATTAGAAAATCAAGATTTTGAAACTCAGTTCGGGAGACATGACAAAATTACCAAATTTGAGGAGGGAGTTGAGAATAGCGCGTGAGTAAGTTAAAATGTTCATACCTGGCCCGTGTGATATCCGATTTTGGTGTTCAAACATGCGAATCGAAGCTAACAACGCTAGTTATGATATGGAATTACAAAATCTAGATTTTGAAACTCAGGTCGAGAAACATGACGAAATTACGAAATTTGAGGAGGGAGTTGACAATAGCGCGTGAGTAAATTAAAATGTTCATACCTAGCCAGTGTGATATCAGATTTTTGTGTTCAGACATGCGAATCGAAGCTAACAACGCTACCTATGATATGGAATTAAAAAATCAAAATTTTGAAACTCAGTTCGAGAGACATGACCAAATTACCAAATTTGAGGAGGGAGTTGAGAACAGCGCGTGATAAAATTAAAATGTTCTTACCTGGCCCGTGTGATATCCGATTTTGGTGTTCAAACATTCGAATCGAAGCTAACAATGTTACTTATGATATGGAATTAGAAAATCAAGATTTTGAAACTCAGTTCGAGAGACATGACGAAATTACCAAATTAGAGGAGGGAGTTGAGAAGAGCGCGTGAGTATGTTAAAATGTTCATACCTGGCCCTTGTGATATCGGATTTTTGTGTTCAAACATTCGAATCGAAGCTAACAACGTTACCTATGATATGGAATTTAAAAATCAAGATTTTAAAACTCAGGTCGAGAGACATGAAGTAATTAGTAAATTCGAGGAGAGAGTTGAGAAGAAGGCGTGAGTAAATTAAAATGTTCATACCTGGCCCATTCGATATCGGATTTTGGTGTTCAAACATGCGAATCGAAGCTAACAACGCTAGCTATCATATGGAATTACAAAATCCAAATTTTGAAATTCAGGTCGAGAAACATGACGAAATTACCAAATTTGAGGAGGGAGTTGAGAATAGCGCGTGAGTAAATTTAAATGTTCATACCTGGCCCGTGTGATATCGGATTTTTGTGTTCAAACTTGCGAATCGAAGCTAACAACGCTACCTATGATATGGAATTAAAAAATCAAGATTTTGAAACTCAGTTCAAGAGACATGACGAAATTACCAAATTAGAGGAGGGAGTTGAGAAGAGCGCGTGAGTATGTTAAAATATTCATACCTGGCCCTTGTGATATCGGATTTTTGTGTTCAAACATTCAAATCGAAGCTAACAACGTTACCTATGATATGGAATTTAAAAATCAAGATTTTGAAACTCAGTTCGGGAGACCTGACGAAATTACCAAATTTGAGGAGGGAGTTGAGAACAGCGTGTGATAAAATTAAAATGTTCATACCTGGCCCGTGTGATATCCGATTTTGGTGTTCAAACATGCGAATCGAAGCTAACAACGCTAGTTATGATATGGAATTACAAAATCCAGATTTTGAAACTCAGGTCGAGAAACATGACGAAATTACCAAATTAGAGGAGGGAGTTCAGAAGAGCGCGTGAGTAAGTTAAATTGTTCATACCTGGCCCGTGTGATATCGGATTTTGGTTTTCAAACATGTGAATCGAAGCTAACAACGTTACGTATGATATGGAATTAAAAAATCAAGATTTTGAAACTCAGTTCGAGAGACATGACGAAATTACCAAATTTGAGGAGGGAGTTGAGAACAGCGCGTGATAAAATTAAAATGTTCATACCTGGCCCGTGTGATATCGGATTTTTGTGTTTAAACATTCGAATCGAATCTAACGACGTTACCGATGATATGGAATTAAAAAATCAAGATTTTGAAACTCAGGTCGAGACACATGAAGTAATTAGTAAATTCGAGGAGGGAGTTGAGAAGAAGGCGTGAGTAAATTAAAATGTTCATACCTGGCCCATTCGATATCGGATTTTGGTGTTCAAACATGCGAATCGAAGTTAACAACGCTAGCTATCATATTGAATTACAAAATCCAAATTTTGAAATTCAGGTCGAGAGACATGACGAAATTACCAAATTTGAGCAGGGAGTTGAGAATAGCGCGTGAGTAAGTGAAAATGTTCATACCTGGGCCGTGTGATATAGGATTTTTGTGTTCAAACATTCGAATCGAAGCTAACAACGCTAGCTATGATATGGAATTAAAAAATCCAGATTTTGACACTCAGGTCGAGAGACATGACGAAATTACCAAATTTGAGGAGGGAGTTGAGAAGAGCGTGTGCGTAAATTTAAATGTTCATACCTGGCTCGTGTGATATCGGATTTCTGTGTTCAAATATGCGAATCGAAGCTAACAACGTTACCTATTATATGGAATTAGAAAATCAAGATTTTGAAACTCAGCTCGGGAGACATGACGAAATTACCAAATTTGAGGAGGGAGTTGAGAACAGCGCGTGATAAAATTAAAATGTTCATACCTGGCCCGTGTGATATCCGATTTTGGTGTTCAAACATGCGAATCGAAGCTAACAACGCTAGTTATGATATGGAATTGCAAAATCCAGATTTTGAAACTCAGGTCGAGAAACATGACGAAATTACGAAATTTGAGGAGGGAGTTGACAATAGCGCGTGATAAAATTAAAATGTTCATACCTAGCCAGTGTGATATCAGATTTTTGTGTTCAAACATGCGAATCGAAGCTAACAACGCTACCTATGATATGGAATTAAAAAATCCAGATTTCGAAACCCAGGTCGAGAGACATGACGAAATTACCAAATTTGAGGAGGGAGTTGAGAATAGCGCGTAAGTAAGTTAAAATGTTCATACCTGGCCCGTGTGATATCCGATTTCTGTGTTCAAACATTCGAATCGAAGCTAACAATGTTACTTATGATATGGAATTAGAAAATCAAGATTTTGAAACTCAGTTCGAGAGACATGACGAAATTACCAAATTAGAGGAGGGAGTTGAGAAGAGCGCGTGAGTATGTTAAAATGTTCATACCTGGCCCTTGTGATATCCGATTTTGGTGTTCAAACATTCGAATCGAATCTAACGACGTTACCGATGATATGGAATTAAAAAATTAAGATTTTGGAACTCAGGTCGAGAGACATGAAGAAATTAGTAAATTCGAGGAGGGAGTTGAGAAGAAGGCGTGAGTAAATTAAAATGTTCATACCTGGCCCATTCGATATCGGATTTTGGTGTTCAAACATGCGAATCGAAGCTAACAACGCTAGCTATCATATGGAATTACAAAATCCAAATTTTGAAATTCAGGTCGAGAGACATGACGAAATTACCAAATTTGAGCAGGGAGTTGAGAATAGCGCGTGAGTAAGTGAAAATGTTCATACCTGGGCCGTGTGATATCGGATTTTTGTGTTCAAACATTCGAATCGAAGCTAACAACGCTAGCTATGATATGGAATTAAAAAATCCAGATTTTGATACTCAGGTCGAGAGACATGACGAAATTACCAAATTTGAGGAGGGAGTTGAGAAGAGCGCGTGCGTAAATTTAAATGTTCATACCTGGCTCGTGTGATATCGGATTTTTGTGTTCAAATATGCGAATCGAAGCTAACAACGTTACCTATTATATGGAATTAGAAAATCAAGATTTTGAAACTCAGTTCGGGAGACATGACAAAATTACCAAATTTGAGGAGGGAGTTGAGAATAGCGCGTGAGTAAGTTAAAATGTTCATACCTGGCCCGTGTGATATCCGATTTTGGTGTTCAAACATGCGAATCGAAGCTAACAACGCTAGTTATGATATGGAATTACAAAATCTAGATTTTGAAACTCAGGTCGAGAAACATGACGAAATTACGAAATTTGAGGAGGGAGTTGACAATAGCGCGTGAGTAAATTAAAATGTTCATACCTAGCCAGTGTGATATCAGATTTTTGTGTTCAGACATGCGAATCGAAGCTAACAACGCTACCTATGATATGGAATTAAAAAATCAAAATTTTGAAACTCAGTTCGAGAGACATGACCAAATTACCAAATTTGAGGAGGGAGTTGAGAACAGCGCGTGATAAAATTAAAATGTTCTTACCTGGCCCGTGTGATATCCGATTTTGGTGTTCAAACATTCGAATCGAAGCTAACAATGTTACTTATGATATGGAATTAGAAAATCAAGATTTTGAAACTCAGTTCGAGAGACATGACGAAATTACCAAATTAGAGGAGGGAGTTGAGAAGAGCGCGTGAGTATGTTAAAATGTTCATACCTGGCCCTTGTGATATCGGATTTTTGTGTTCAAACATTCGAATCGAAGCTAACAACGTTACCTATGATATGGAATTTAAAAATCAAGATTTTAAAACTCAGGTCGAGAGACATGAAGTAATTAGTAAATTCGAGGAGAGAGTTGAGAAGAAGGCGTGAGTAAATTAAAATGTTCATACCTGGCCCATTCGATATCGGATTTTGGTGTTCAAACATGCGAATCGAAGCTAACAACGCTAGCTATCATATGGAATTACAAAATCCAAATTTTGAAATTCAGGTCGAGAAACATGACGAAATTACCAAATTTGAGGAGGGAGTTGAGAATAGCGCGTGAGTAAATTTAAATGTTCATACCTGGCCCGTGTGATATCGGATTTTTGTGTTCAAACTTGCGAATCGAAGCTAACAACGCTACCTATGATATGGAATTAAAAAATCAAGATTTTGAAACTCAGTTCAAGAGACATGACGAAATTACCAAATTAGAGGAGGGAGTTGAGAAGAGCGCGTGAGTATGTTAAAATATTCATACCTGGCCCTTGTGATATCGGATTTTTGTGTTCAAACATTCAAATCGAAGCTAACAACGTTACCTATGATATGGAATTTAAAAATCAAGATTTTGAAACTCAGTTCGGGAGACCTGACGAAATTACCAAATTTGAGGAGGGAGTTGAGAACAGCGTGTGATAAAATTAAAATGTTCATACCTGGCCCGTGTGATATCCGATTTTGGTGTTCAAACATGCGAATCGAAGCTAACAACGCTAGTTATGATATGGAATTACAAAATCCAGATTTTGAAACTCAGGTCGAGAAACATGACGAAATTACCAAATTAGAGGAGGGAGTTCAGAAGAGCGCGTGAGTAAGTTAAAATGTTCATACCTGGCCCGTGTGATATCGGATTTTGGTTTTCAAACATGTGAATCGAAGCTAACAACGTTACGTATGATATGGAATTAAAAAATCAAGATTTTGAAACTCAGTTCGAGAGACATGACGAAATTACCAAATTTGAGGAGGGAGTTGAGAACAGCGCGTGATAAAATTAAAATGTTCATACCTGGCCCGTGTGATATCGGATTTTTGTGTTCAAACATTCGAATCGAATCTAACGACGTTACCGATGATATGGAATTAAAAAATCAAGATTTTGAAACTCAGGTCGAGACACATGAAGTAATTAGTAAATTCGAGGAGGGAGTTGAGAAGAAGGCGTGAGTAAATTAAAATGTTCATACCTGGCCCATTCGATATCGGATTTTGGTGTTCAAACATGCGAATCGAAGTTAACAACGCTAGCTATCATATTGAATTACAAAATCCAAATTTTGAAATTCAGGTCGAGAGACATGACGAAATTACCAAATTTGAGCAGGGAGTTGAGAATAGCGCGTGAGTAAGTGAAAATGTTCAT
This sequence comes from Azolla caroliniana, assembly GCF_043228905.1. Classification (NCBI taxonomy): domain Eukaryota; kingdom Viridiplantae; phylum Streptophyta; class Polypodiopsida; order Salviniales; family Salviniaceae; genus Azolla; species Azolla caroliniana. The sequence goes on along the minus strand of NW_028230948.1, from coordinate 4,004 downwards.
ACCTGGGCCGTGTGATATAGGATTTTTGTGTTCAAACATTCGAATCGAAGCTAACAACGCTAGCTATGATATGGAATTAAAAAATCCAGATTTTGACACTCAGGTCGAGAGACATGACGAAATTACCAAATTTGAGGAGGGAGTTGAGAAGAGCGTGTGCGTAAATTTAAATGTTCATACCTGGCTCGTGTGATATCGGATTTCTGTGTTCAAATATGCGAATCGAAGCTAACAACGTTACCTATTATATGGAATTAGAAAATCAAGATTTTGAAACTCAGCTCGGGAGACATGACGAAATTACCAAATTTGAGGAGGGAGTTGAGAACAGCGCGTGATAAAATTAAAATGTTCATACCTGGCCCGTGTGATATCCGATTTTGGTGTTCAAACATGCGAATCGAAGCTAACAACGCTAGTTATGATATGGAATTACAAAATCCAGATTTTGAAACTCAGGTCGAGAAACATGACGAAATTACGAAATTTGAGGAGGGAGTTGACAATAGCGCGTGAGTAAATTAAAATGTTCATACCTAGCCAGTGTGATATCAGATTTTTGTGTTCAAACATGCGAATCGAAGCTAACAACGCTACCTATGATATGGAATTAAAAAATCCAGATTTCGAAACCCAGGTCGAGAGACATGACGAAATTACCAAATTTGAGGAGGGAGTTGAGAATAGCGCGTAAGTAAGTTAAAATGTTCATACCTGGCCCGTGTGATATCCGATTTCTGTGTTCAAACATTCGAATCGAAGCTAACAATGTTACTTATGATATGGAATTAGAAAATCAAGATTTTGAAACTCAGTTCGAGAGACATGACGAAATTACCAAATTAGAGGAGGGAGTTGAGAAGAGCGCGTGAGTATGTTAAAATGTTCATACCTGGCCCTTGTGATATCCGATTTTGGTGTTCAAACATTCGAATCGAATCTAACGACGTTACCGATGATATGGAATTAAAAAATTAAGATTTTGGAACTCAGGTCGAGAGACATGAAGAAATTAGTAAATTCGAGGAGGGAGTTGAGAAGAAGGCGTGAGTAAATTAAAATGTTCATACCTGGCCCATTCGATATCGGATTTTGGTGTTCAAACATGCGAATCGAAGCTAACAACGCTAGCTATCATATGGAATTACAAAATCCAAATTTTGAAATTCAGGTCGAGAGACATGACGAAATTACCAAATTTGAGCAGGGAGTGAGAATAGCGCGTGAGTAAGTGAAAATGTTCATACCTGGGCCGTGTGATATCGGATTTTGTGTTCAAACATTCGAATCGAAGCTAACAACGCTAGCTATGATATGGAATTAAAAAATCCAGATTTTGAAACTCAGGTCGAGAAACATGACGAAATTACGAAATTGAGGAGGGAGTTGACAATACGCGGTGAGTATGTTAAAATGTTCATACCTGGCCCTTGTGATATCGGATTTTTGTGTTCATACATTCGAATCGAAGCTAACAACGTTACCTATGATATGGAATTTAAAAATCAAGATTTTAAAACTCAGGTCGACAGACATGAAGAAATTAGTAAATCTCGATGAGGGAGTTGAGAAGAAGGCGTGAGTAAATTAAAATGTTCATACCTGGCCCATTCGATATCGGATTTGGTGTTCAAACATGCGAATCGAAGCTAACAACGCTAGCTATGATATGGAATTACAAAATCCAGATTTTGACACTCAGGTCAAGAGACATGACGAAATTACCAAATTTAAGGAGGGAGTTGAGAATAGCGCGTGAGTAAATTTAAATGTTCATACCTGGCTCGTGTGATATCGGATTTTTGTATTCAAACATGCGAATCGAAGCTAACAACGTTACCTATTATATGGAATTAGAAAATCAAGATTTTGAAACTCAGTTCGGGAGACATGACGAAATTATCAAATTTGAGGAGGGAGTTGAGATGAGCGCGTGAGTAAGTTAAAATGTTCATACCTGGACCGTGTGATATCCGATTTTTGTGTTCAACATACGATTCGAATCGATCTAACGACGTTACCGATGATATGGAATTAAAAAATTAAGATTTTGGAACTCACGTCGAGAGACATGAATTAATTAGTAAATTCGAGGAGGGAGTTGAGACGAAGGCGTGAGTAAATTAAAATGTTCATACCTGGCCATTCGATATGCGGATTTTGGTGTTCAAACATGCGAATCGAAGCTAAACAACGGTAGCTATCATATGGAATTACAAAATACAAATTTTGAAATTCAGGTCGAGAGACATGTCGAAATTACCAAATTTGAGCAGGAGTTGAGAATAGCGCGTGAGTAAGTGAAAATGTTCATACCTGGGCCGTGTGATATCGGATTTTTGTGTTCAAACATTCGAATCGAGCTAACAACGCTAGCTATGATATGGAATTAAAAAATCCAGATTTTGACACTCAGGTCGAGAGACATGACGAAATTACCAATATTGAGGAGGGAGTTGAGAAGAGCGCGTGCGTAAATTTAAATGTTCATACCTGGCTCGTGTGATATCGGATTTTTGTGTTCAAATATGCGAATCGAAGCTAACAACGTTACCTATTATATGGAATTAGAAAATCAAGATTTTGAAACAGTACTCCTGTCGCTTGAACCAAAATTACCAAATTTGAGGAGGGAGTTGAGAAGCGCACGTCAGTATGTTAAAATGTTCATTCCTGGCTCGTGTGATATCGGATTTTTGTGTTCAAACCCTCCCTCATCGAATTTACTAATTTCTTCATGTCTGTCGACCTGAGTTTTAAAATCTTGATTTTTAAATTCCATATCATAGGTAACGTTGTTAGCTTCGATTCGAATGTTTGAACACAAAAATCCGATATCACAAGGGCCAGGTATGAACATTTTTAACATACTCACGCGCTCTATATCATAGGTAGCGTTGTTAGCTTCGATTCGAATGTTTGAACACAAAAATCCGATATCACACGAGCCAGGAATGAACATTTTAACATACTGACGTGCGCTTCTCAACTCCCTCCTCAAATTTGGTAATTTTGTCATGTCTCTCGACCTGAGTTCCAAAATCTTAATTTTTTAATTCCATATCATCGGTAACGTCGTTAGATTCGATTCAAATGTTTGAACACAAAAATCGGATATCACACGGGCCAGGTATGAACATTTTAACTTACTCACGCGCTCTTCTCAACTCCCTCCTCAAATTTGGTAATTTCGTCATGTCGCTTGACCTGGGTTTCAAAATCTGGATTTTGTAATTCCATATCATAGCTAGAGTTGTTAGCTTCGATTCGTATGTTTGAACACTAAAATCCGATATCGAATGGGCCAGGTATGAACATTTTAATTTACTCACGCCTTCTTCTCAACTCCCGGCTCGAATTTACTAATTTCTTCATGTCTCTCGACCTAAGTTTCAAATCTTGATTTTTAAATTCCATATCATAGGTAACGTAGTTAGCTTCGATTCGTATGTTTGAACACAAAAATCCGATATCACACGGGCCAGGTATGAACATTTTAACTTACTCACGCGCTCTTCTAAACTCCCTCCTCCAATTTGGTAATTTCGTCATGTCTCTCGAACTGAGTTTCAAAATCTTGATTTTTAATTCCATATCATAACTAGTGTTGTTAGCTTCGATTCGCAAGTTTGAACACCAAAATCCGATATCACACGGGCCAAGTATGAACATTTTAACTTACGCACGCGCTCTTCTCAACTCCCTCCTCAAATTTGGTAATTTCGTCATGTTTCTTGAACTTAGTTTCAAAATCTTGAATTTTTAATTCCATATCATACGTAACGTTGTTAGCTTCGATTCACATGTTTGAACACCAAAATCCGATATCACACGGGCCAGGTATGAACATTTTAACTTACGCACGCGCTCTTCTCAACTCCCTCCTCAAATTTGGTAATTTCGTCATGTCTCTCGACCTGGGTTTCAAAATCTTGATTTTGTAATTCCATAGCATAGGTAACGTTGTTATCTTCGATTCGAATGTTTGTCCACAGAAATCCGAA
>NW_028230947.1:0-22100 GCF_043228905.1 Azolla caroliniana | reverse complement strand
AATGATTGTCGTGGGCATATATTCATGTCCGTGCCCAAAAGACACAATGCCATGGTATGTAGGTGTAGGTGTAGGTGTGGGTTTGAACGTACCCGTTGGACGTAGGACGACGGCATCATGGAGCGGAGGGCGGTGAGGTGCTCGTTCATCTGGCGGCGTCGGTTGCGCTCGACGGCAATGTGAGTCATCCGTTGGTTCTCGAGCTCCTCACTATTCTTCTTCTTCTTCGAATTGGAGCCCCCGACACGCGATCTCGAAGATGATGCCGAAGGGGGTGACGAGGAGGAACCCGATGACCCACGCTTCCTCTTATGTTTCGTCTTGTTGTTATTGTTCGAGGCCGGCCTTATGTTTGTGTTCACACTAGGCACGGCCACAAGGCTCCTTGCCTCATGCTCACTAGTAGCTCCCTCTCCTACTACAAGTCTATCATGACCACTCACATTGGTCATTACACTATTATCATGATGATGATGCCCATGTGGATTCTTATTCCCCACACATTTATGATATAGATGCATTAATGGTACATCCTCAGTGGGCATTAATGCTGGCCCATATTTAATGTTATTATGAGGATCATGATTAGGGCTGTCTTTAAATGACCCTGGCCCATTATTAGGATTTAAACCATTAATATATAGTAGGTGGTCATGAGCACATTGCAGCTCATGACTCTTATTATTATTAGTAGTAGTAATTGCAGAATTGGCTTCAATATGATAATGATTAGAAGGCTTAGAATCATTAGTGCTTCTTAACCCACCATTAATGATGTGAGTAGCTTCACTAATGACATGGGTTTTGGAGTGATTAGATGCTAGATTGGTGTGATATTTAAGAGTATAATTAGCATTATACCCATCCTCATCCTCATCCTCATTATGGTTAATTACATCCCCAAACACATCCTCTGCATCCTCCTCACCCTCCTCACCATTACCCATCAATAGATTAGCACTAATCATACGATTAGCACAGTAATTAGTAGAGGATAGATCATATGTAGAGCAATCATCCATGCTATTTGTATTCATCATCATGTAACTGCTATTATTGTTCAGCTCATCATGATTAATGCTAAATATACCATGTGAATAATTATACATTATTATAATCCTGAAAACTTCAGAATCAAATATAAGTACTTATAATCACAACAAATTACTCGATAAGAATATTTAGCCTTCGCATTATATATAAATACATATAGGATGATTGATTTATTCCTGCATTAGAAAAAGAAAAAATCACTATTAACACAATAAATCCTTCGGAAAAACAGAACAAATTATACCAGTAGGGCTATCTAGAATGGTTAATGAAACCTGTTTTTGAAACAAAATACTAGAATTCTCTACAAACTATATGTGTAAAAGAAATTTTACTTGTGACAACTTACTACTATACTATTTGGGTTGTGTAGAGATAAAATTACATGTTGGCCTTGGCTCAAGGAAGAGACAAAAGAACTCAAAAGAAAAAGAAAAAGAAAAGCAAAAGCAAAAAGCAATGATAGCACTATTTCCACACACATTGCCCTTTATCCTTGTGGAGGAATTTTGCCAAAGAATTCCCAATGGAATGAGAATGTGAGTGTCATGTGTACAAGTGTGTGTGTGTGTGTGAGGGCGAGGGTGAGTAAGGGATCGATCAGGAGGGGAGATGTTCTTTGGAAGGATCATGCACTAGTGGCACACAACTTGTCATGCACACACACACACACACACACACACACAGATTATATCACACTTGACCTGTCTCGAAGAGGCAAAAGAAAAGGCAAAAGTCGATGTTGACGACAATGACGATGTTGATGCCTATGACTGATGGATGAACACGCATCAGGAGCTTGGAAGAAGAAGAAGAAGAAGAAGAAGAAGAAGAAGCTAGTGGAAGTTTGAACAAGTTGGTGAGATAAAAACACCACACAAAACAACACCACCACATAAAAAAATGGAATGGTTTTTTTTGTAATATCTACTTTATGTTTGGTGTGTTTGTGTGTGTGTGTATGTGTGTGAGTGTGTTGGGGTGGGGGGGAAGGGAGAGGATTGAACAAAGTAAAGTCCGATTCACACCTAAGGTCCTTGTGTGTGTGTGTGTGTGTAGAGAGAGAGAGAGAGAGAGAGAGAGAGAGAGAGCATGTGCATCACTACACTTAGACTCCTGGTCTCTCACATTACAATAGTTAGCACAATGTAAGTCAAATATTGAGAGAGAAAGAGAGAGGAACACTTTGCACAAAGTTATATTCATGCACGCTCTTAGTCATTTGACATTGTTTCCCAATCTAGAAGAGAGACAGAAAGGGGGGGGGGGGGGGGGGGGGGGTGACTTGACAATCCGTGGCGCATGATCTTCTTTCGTTGAGCTCTCGACTCTAATGTGGGTTCATGTGTTATGGTATTTCTCTTATAAGTTCACTATCAAGGCTAAATAGGCTAACACTTGTCAATGTCTAAATGTATATGTACTAATGCTTAAAATATTGGATAGGGAGACCCACTCTCTGTGATTTGCGATAAGTGTGATTTAAAAAACGTTTGGGTGTGAGTGTGCTTAAAGAAAAGGGACAAAATTCAAATTGTGTGAGAAAGCTCGTATCCTTATTGGTTAGAGGCAAAACCCCAAAAATTTAACTAAGGTTCAAATCTGAAATGGATGTGATCACATCTAGGAAGGGGACCTACCAATTTGACATTGACAAAAAGTTGTGCAAATAGATAATGAAGATCACAACCTTGAGTAAGAGGGATTTTCAAAGCCTAATGAGACCCACAATGTTGTACAGTTCTTACGTTGGATATGTTGGGTGACCGTACAATTATATATCAACTTGTTTAGTGCTCCTAGGCATTGACATTACCCTAACCGGCCACGATGTGCAAGAAAGAGATGGACATTTTCTACATTTTAGTCTTCTACGCATTGTCAAAAGTTCATATTATGTGCTTAGGGCGTTAGCATCATGGGCACCTACTCTAATTATTGCGCAATGTCCAAATGTTTTGTGGAAATAAATAAGCTAATATTAATGCAAAATATCGACCTATAGCCCAATTCCAATACCTTGTAGTAATATGATGGATTTTTTGAAGTTGTAGGTGAAGACACGGTTTGTAAGATTCGCAGTTGGTCCACTTGAAATTGTTATGTTTTAAACTATAATAAATGACAACGGTATGCTTGAAACTTTGTAAAAGTCTCGATTGTATTACAATGGAAGAGGATGTAAAAATGTGCCTTGATGAGAAAGGCATTTAGTACGTTCATCGTATGTTATAATATTCAATTGCACTAACTCGAGGATTCTATAAAAACCTACAAATATTCTTATATATACCACTAGGAAGCGAGCTCTATCCATAAATTTTGGATCTTAAATTTTCATTGAATATGACAAGGAAATGAAACCTTAATCCCTCCCTATATTTACATGAGACAATCTTGATGGAAGTTGACATATGGCCAAAATATACATATCTATATTCACATAGAGAATAAACAAACTTTGAAAGAGAGAGTTCATTGGCTATAATAGCTAAAATGCTAGTGTAAGCTATTACACTTACAACCACATGTCTTGACATGTTGAATGCACCACATACCGACCTTTAGGCCCTCTAAAAAGTCACCACATACAATTATATCGCCTTCTTGATAACCTGATACTAAGACATCAATGTTTGATTTCCTACATGACAATGCTCCACAGACAATCAAGATAATTTTAGCCTTGCATGCACTATTTGAAGATGACTCCAAGTGAAATTTTAACTCCTTATTGGATGAAAGCAATACTTTGCAAGCATTGCCTTTATACATCATTATTGGTCTTGGATGATTTGAATTTTAAATAATATAAAAACATGGTGTAGTTGGTGCAAGGTTACAAATTTGGGCTCAATTCTCAAGCAAACCTCATAATTCTAGTTTGAGTTCATGCACACTAATACTAATAGTTTTCTCCAAAAAAATGGCTTTGCAACATAGTTCTAGTTGGAAATCATGCACATTGATAGTTTTCTCCTAAAACAGTGGTTGTACCACTAGTTTTTTATTTATAAAAATGTACTTCTATCAATGGCTTTAGACCATTGACGTTGCCCTTAAAAAGGGAATGCTGACAAATGAGAAGCAAGTCACTCAATTTCTTGCTTAATTTCCTAGTATAATAATTGCTATAGCTGTAAACAAGTGAGACTCCAGTGCTCAATTTCTCTATAATAAAGTTTTGCCCATAATGAAAAAGTCATGATTATGTAGAGTGGACAAGATTAGGCAGTCATGTGCACTTCATCAAAGTCGACTCTAAAGAGAAGTTATACTTCATTACTGTAGGCTGGTCTAGTAACGTGGTATTGACTATAAAGGAGTGCAATATTTGGAAAATAGGATCTACTACTCTATGGTGAGTGCAATAAATTAGACTTGGTAAAATGAAATAGGGTTATGGCCATGTAGGAGATTGCCTCTTTTTAACACAACCCATGCTTTACATGACCATCAAAGTGTCTTTGTTCAATATGCTTATTGTATATAGTGTGTGCAAAAGTAGCATGTTGTGTTGAATCGGTAGGGAACATTATGTCGCTAGTTTGGTACACCGATGTGTCAATCAAGTCAAGTGAAAAAGGTGGGAGATGAGGCGCACAACTTTGTGGTATGATAATTGTAACACAACAAGATAAGACATTAAGAGATTAAGATTAACTAGAGAGTGATACATCAAATCGAAAATGTATGCAAAGTATTTAAGTTTGATACAAGGCTTAAAATAACATTTTAAGTGCATTATGTAAACAAGTAGAAATTATAATTTAGGGAAAAACTTTGTAATATCCTTGGGGTTTTCTTTACTTCTCCAAATGTCCCTAAGTTCTTGTTATTTCCTCAATATCTTGTGGTTAACCCACTTTTGCGCATGTAATGGTGAATTCATCCCATACTTCTCTTTTGGGATTTTTCCAAGGACATTCAAGCTGAATTCCAACTATGTACATTTTTATTTATGAAACATTCATCAATACAAACTTGAACATCAATATCCATTGGTAATAGATAGATTGTGCATCACAAACACCTCAGGAAACTACAAATATATTTAAGAAAAGTTTTCTTTTGCCAATCATTTTTGTTGAGTTGCTAGTGAATTCGGTATCCTATATTATTCACATAATACATTGCCAAGGTCTTTTTTAGATACAAACCATCACCAATATAAGCAATTTTGAGACAATGGCCCATACACAATTCAAAAAGAAAAATGTTTCACTTAAATGGATCTCCATGGGGGAAACAAAAAGCCCATCAACATCTCTCCTAGGAATGAGTGGACATTGTCGTAGGTGCTCATTTTCTTCACATATCTAGGCATGGAGGTGTATGAATTTTTATTGGAAAAGGGAAAGATTATAAAGAGGACAACTAAAGATATAGAAGGATGTGACTACTCTTCAAAATTGTCTTTCTGTTGACACGATTATCTTATTACATTGTAGCCTATGTCAACTAAACGATCTAGAGAAGGCTTAGTAGTACAAAAAGGAAGACCGCTTAACAATCCTTGTAACTCCTATAAATACACCAAGGTCAAAGACCTCACTCGAGTGAGGCTTATGTGAGGTAAGGGCCTAATGGTGATAGAAAGTAAGTCAACATTAAAGCCAAATGATTCACTCTTTTTTGAGCTAAGTAATAAGGGACTCATGGTGATAGAACCTCAATGAACTTGGAGATATTGAGATTTTCCAAAGAACAATCTAAACTTTATATGGACCCTACAAAGGCCTAACGATCAATTTATACATAACACAATAGAGAAACAAAAAGGTCAATTTGAGCTCATGTTAAACATATAACAAACTTAGGGAACTAGTATCCTTGCTAGCATTTCGAGGAATGAGAGATTTAACAAGAAGGGAATTCTAACTTCATATGAACAAGCTAATGAATGTGACAAAACCATGGAGAGAGTAAATGAGAGAGAAAAATGTCTCCAGGACGCAACGATGAATCCTCACAATTAACATGCCATTTTGGACTGGTCGAGCAATGTTTGTTTTCAAAACTCAATGTTGGCTTGTAAGGACAAGAGCATTCTAGAAACCATTGACATTTAAACAAGGGGGGAAAGAGAGGACAAACCTAAAGAGACTTCTTCGGAACTACCAAGATGTGCTAATCCATAACAAAAACAATAATAATGAGAAATTTGAACAACAATATAATAAGTACACTTTTTTAACTTTATTTAGGCATCCATGAGACTTACAAAATGTACTTACTTGTGGCTTATTATATTGAAAATATAGTTCTAATTTCTAACTTCTACAATCTTGTTTCCCGCAAAAGTGATGAACCAGGTCTTTTAAAATATTGTCTCTAAAATAAAATAGAATTCAATGATGAATGAGTATGTATATCAAAGCAACATATAAGTGTACCTTTTTTATCCCATTATTAAATACTTAAAAAAATCACATCTCATTCCGATGTTATGGTCATACACAACACAATTACGTCTCGAAATCACCTTGGGTGTAATTCAAGAGCATGTAATTAGCTTGACATTTAATGTTTGAATAAAAAACACATTAATCAAAACTTTGTCTTCTATGCTATAGCAAGTTAGAAGGATATATGTGCATATGGAGAGCTTTACCCCAACCATGTTTGGTATAAGTTGTAATGATACTCAAGATTCTTGACCATGATTAAGGTGAATGGAGGTAGGTCATTCGTATAAGTAAAGTGTAAGTTTCACTAACACTTAGGGTGTGAATCAATATAGCTCACCCTTATGAACAAATTTACTCATGAAAATTATACGTACCATTGGCTTGCATGGAAGCTAGCGTCACAACCATGAATTATTCAAGAAAAAATGGAGAAGAGGCAAGGTTACCTCTAAATTGAAATATTTGAGAACCAAAGGTTCAAAATTTGCATTACAATGACACGAAGCTTATGGACATAGCACAAATCTATAAAAGGCCTTCTTTAGAAAGTGTTTTAGGTCCACTTGAGTGACCGCGAACACATTGCATGCATATATGTAACAAAGGCTCACATGCATAACACATCCTCAATCCAACGTGATAAACCCATAACTTGGTGTGTTTTCTTACGAGTGGAAGCGATTCTTCGAACAAATATCGAAAACCATAGTCCACTTGAACCCATTTTTATCAAACTTGTGATACTCGACAATAAGAGAGACGGTACCTTAAAAAGCAAGAATGTACATTGAAAAGCAAAAATGTACACCTTAAAAAAGCATGTGTGTGTGTGTAGAAGATCATCATCATGGGTGTGCAAAAATGTATGTACAAATCCCAAAGACAATCATGTACATATATGTACACACATGCATATGTCTGTGTATATAATCAGATGCATGATCATTTTGTATTGAATGACTTGGTTAAAATTAAGGATTGCAGAAAAAAACCATTAAATAAATAATGATAAGCTTATGGGGACTGGTTTTTGGGTAAATTTAGGTTTGAGAAAAAAATAAAAACAATATTGGAAATGCTGAGGAGATCCTAGTAGCTAGGATAAATAAAGTAGGAGTTGAACATGATTGGGTTTTTAATAAATATTTAAATAAATAAATAAATTCAAATTTCTTTCTTGTACGTGCATGCTTTGCCCATGCAACGTGGGTTGATTAAATTGGGGCCAAAAAGCAAAGGCACAAAACAGGAGGCACACACGCACACAATTAACACACAGACACCAAAGAACAAAAAAGACTCATTAATTGTTAAAAATGACAGTAAGAAATTTAGATCAATGAGAAACAAGAACCACAATGATTCTTGCTATTTGTAATAACAACAGCCTACAATTTATGTCTTCTAATAATGATGGGTATATCTAGTAATAGGTAGCATTAAAATAAAATTTAGAAAATTTAGAAAATTTAGAAAACAAAAACAAAAACAAAGAGAAAAAGAAAAAGAAAAAGAAAAAGAAAAAGAAAAAGAAAAAGAAAAAGAAAAAGAAAAGAAAATAAAAATAAAGGTTCCTGGTTAACTATATAAATAGGCGTTTAATATGCTCTAATTCCAATTGTAGCCTCTCTCTTGTCTCTATCCCTTGGGCACGGTGCCTCGTGAGCTTCGTAAGGAAGGTCGGTCTGCATACATGCATTACACCCTAAAGTCCTAAGGTTCCAATCTGAATAAGAAGACAGGTCTATATACCCTGTGTTGTGTATGTTTTCCTTTTCTAAACACCACGTTCTTAGACCATTCATTTGCATGGCCATGCAAGCAATTATTTACAACCCATCATTTTGACCCCTCATTGCTACTACCTAACCTAATCTAGCCTAGACTAGCATAGCCCAATGCCATGCATGCAATAAGTATAAGAAGGAAAACCCACCAATGCCATAAGAAGAGACACTTCCTTCAATGGCTCATGTTCCCATGCATTAAGAACTCCACCTTATTCCTTGGGAAGAAAAAAGAAGCAAAACACTCAAACCTTGGTATTTGGGATCAAACTCAATAGTTTCACACACATTCATGCCTTGGTATTTGTGAAGCTTTTCTTTCATAATTGATGAAGTCTCATGAAGATTCCTCTTTGCATGGATTCAATCCATCATCTGTGTGTATATATATACACATAAAATCTAATGTAGTGGACCAATAAAACTCAAGTCTCAAGATCGCCCCGTAAGTTCCCATCCCCCTTTATTAAATTGACTTCATACACTCCAATGCTCACCATGGAAAAGCCCCTATCCTACGTATCAGTTGACATGCACCCTCGACATTAGCTCGGATAATGCGTGTCCACATCCCCATAGTCTCGAGCACGTCCTCTACAGGATTTGGTCATGAAAAGAACATCCTTGACAGTACCTAGGATAATGGACAAGAACACACAACCTAGGCATTGCCTATGGATCTTGAGGGTAATGCACTTGCCAAGTAAAAAATTGATATGTAATTGGAATTTGAATAGATGCCACCAAACACCGAGTTTGATTCTTTGCATGCAACCAACACATGCACAAAACTCGATATGTTGTATGTGACACATTCACAATTGAGTACTGTTTTTTTCCGTACATATAAACAATGTTTCTCTCTGTTAACATATGGTTGCATGCATTATGCTTGAAAGGCAGATGCTAGTACAAAGAATTTGATCATTACATGCACATACTTTCCACTCGAGGAAGATTTTAAACAAGAAAATGGCTATTATTAAATTGCAAGAAACTAATTAACAACTTAATGGAGATTGAAGTCGTATTAGAAAAAGCTGGAGAAACATTTGAAGGGGAACAAATATATTATTAGAGAAGGCAATTAACATTCGGTTGATAAAAATTAGAACGATGGTTTACACAAACCCCATGTTGTCTAAAGGGCCAATCTCTTTTGAAGTTGAGTAGATAACAAAAAGTAACATTAGAGTCACAACTCGAGAGTGGTATGTTTAAGAGTTCACAATCCCACTCTATGACCAAGATGCTTGGATCATAGGGACTCAATCACAATATTTAGGTCTCCTTGCAAAATATAAGCGACAAAGAACATAATAAGAATAAGTTTTAGGTTCTAGGAGACAAGATTGATCACAATGACCCATCCCAAAGCCCCATTAGAAGCCTCAATTGGATTTTACAATTGACCTTTGACCTTGTGAAAACACACATGATATCCTAGTATGTGGTGTATATGCTCAACATACACATAGATGCATGATATCATTTACATGGTCAAATAGGAAGTTATGTATCTTGCAATTAGATTTAGTCACATCTAAATTTATTATTTAATGAATGACCAAATGAGTCATGTTCATCAATATGTTGTTCATAACTCCATATTAATCTTGCCAATACAAGTTCTCCACTATCTTTCCATGGCAAATTGCAATATATTCCCTAGAAATTAGGCATAAGTATACCATCAACCATATTAAATACATCGGGTCCCTTCAAAATCTTGAAATTTTCCATCTATATTTGAGTCAACCAATGATGGTGTAGTTCACATTATTGATCGTACATGGATTGTTAAGTTCATAAGGAAACTATAATTCTTGATTAATATATGTGAATCAAACACATTTTTTCATCATGGGTTTGTTATGTTTCCAATCATTATGAAAACATAGTCACTTTACGAAAAAGTGAGATCTCAATATTGTGATGATATCAAGAAATAATGAGTTTGTCAAATTAGATTCCTCCACGTATACCATGGCCAAAAGAACCCCTAATTGTTTTGGTTGAATTGTTAGTTTCGTGATCATTTAGCTAGGACAATGGATCATAATTTTGATGGAGGTATCATACGATGGAGAGTTTCAATGATTTTACATTGTTATGCATTATTATCCTATTAAGGAGTAACTTCATTCCAAACAATATACTTGTACTAACCATTTCCTTCCAAAAGTATTATACAATGTATCTAAATCTTTTTCTTGAAGAAATGATAGGAGTTAGTGTACAATAGTTATGCGAAATGTTCACAAGTAGAGTTTGTTTGAGTGTGTTTCATTGATTATATATCGACAATAAAAATTATGGATATGAGATAATATGTATGAGTCATGACATAAGTCAAGTCGATGATTGTGGATAACATAAGATCTAGACACCATATGGAAACACCCAAAACACCACAAATGAGCGACATTACAAATATTAGTGATAAACAATCTAGCCATTTTTGCAATATCTAAATGACAAATCCCAGCCCAAAACATGTATCACTCAACCGCGTTTTCAACATGCACTCAAGTTGTCTCAAGAGAAACTCATAATGAAAGGAAGTGAAACTTACCCTATTGTTATATATGCTCAAAGCGTGAACTCCATGGGCTCCTCAGAACTCATGAAGCGCAAGTCCAAATATCATTTATTTTAAAATCATAGAAAAGGAAGTGGATCGACAACTGTGTTTGGTTTCTAGAATACATACATACACCAATTATGATTTTCTAAGAAATAGATCTCTAATAGAAAAATCTATCGTAGCAAAAATTGTTACCATTGTTTCAACGAGGAGCCATTGAGAGCATAATAACAACTAGATATTGTGTGTTGAAACAATTTGTTAAAATTGTGGTATGCCAACTACAAATTTAGTTTCGTAGTGGTATGCAAAGGATATACTTTATAACTAGCGTGCTAGAGTCAAAAGCCTGTTGTGTCGATGGTAAAAATATCCGTATTTTTACTTTGAAATAATTATACTGATCATAAAAAACTTATAAATTTCTCAAAAAAACTCTATCTTACAACTTCACCTTTCACTTTTTACAATCCAAGGGTCGAAAACGATGGCATTGTCTAATAAAAGGCAATATTTTATGATTTATAATCTTAAGCGTGTGAGCTCAAGTATAAAGTAACAACGAGCTAGTCTAATGCTATGTAAACTACAAAACCATTCATATTTTCTACAAAAATTACGGCTTTATAAATTTACCTTTCACTTTCTAGAACCCAAGGGTTGAAAATGATGTTGTTGGCTGGTCAAGGTTCAAGGATATGCTAATAATAAAAGACAAGGTTAACAAAGAGAATAAAAACGATACACAAGGATAGTTCACCATGGCTAGAACAATGAAGTATAGTAAACTAATGCAATCTATTTTACTATCTCTCACATGCCAAAAGACTTCTAGTACCGATACCTTTGGCATTATTGGTTCATCAAAATTGTATTGCTTGTTACAAGGAGAAGAAATAGCTTCACAACAGTTGTTAGGCATGCGTTGTGAAATTTGGTGGGCTTCATTACCATCCATAATGTGGAATTTGAACATTGGAGCTTGCTTAGGATGCATTGTATCCTTTTGCTAAAGCATATTTTCTATCTTGGGAAGCTTTACCAAAAAGTCACATTTGTTCCCTCCATCATCTGGGAGACATCATACAATTTATTTCACACTTCTAAATTGTGAACAAGGTTTTACAAACTTTTGCACCCATGATATTCGTCAAATTTAAGAAATTAGCATGCATTTGATTGCCTATAAATGATAGGATAATGCATGACTACATTGTAGAATTGGCCCATCTTTCCATGGGTGAAAAGTGAGCATTTCACCCATGGCCGAAGTACTATAAGACGGTCAATGTTGTCCCTTAATAAATAACCCATTTCACTAGTTTTTGAGTTCTCATCTATTGTTTGATGTGTTCAAGCCAAGAAATGTTCCGCCCTTTGGATAGGAACTAACAAGAACATACCACCTATCATAGACAATTGTCAGACAATGCCAACATCATGTTGACAAATTGAGCATATCATTGTCATATTGTCTACACAACATACACACACACAATCTCTCTCTCTCTATCTCTCTCTCTCTCTCTCTCTCTCTCTCTCTCTCTCTCTCAAATTTCCACCAAGAAGGTGAGCACATATGTGCATGTATTATTTTCACATTGAAAGTTCTTACTACAAAGTAATAACTCCCCTTCTTAGGAAAGAGTCACACATAAGATGATATGTTGATTTGATTCCATAGGTTAAATTTGGCCACATCTTGGACGATAAAATATCTGTTCTATTATATGGGAATGAGACATGGACACATTTTGATACAACATTTCACCTTCGAGCACATTCAAATTTTCTTTGCAAACATTATCAATATAGTACAATCCCTACCTAGATTCTCCGATGACACGACTATGCACTCTCAATTATAAGATTTGTCAATAAAGTTTTGAGCATCAAAAGTCATACTCAACTCCCTAATTAGTAAGTAAAAATGTTTTACTCTAATATGATGACATTTTCTGGTATGTTGAAAGCATGTGGCAACATGGGAGATATACAGAAAGAGAAAGGGAACAACTTCCATGTTCAAATGTCCTCGCAAAACATGGAGGTCACAGAAACAAGTGCCCTTATTGAGAAGTATGCTTGAAGCTTAACAAATCTTTGCCATAAGACAAGCAAGAAGTCTTTTTGAATGGTCTAGTTTAATTTCGAGATATCCTCGAAATGTAGAAACTGTGCAGAAAACATTTAGCACAATTATGGTTTCAAATATCATCTCATGGAATGCACTCAAAGAGAGGCTACATAGACTATGGATATGTTGAGGAGGTGTTGTATTAGTTTTGAACAGATGCAAGACAATTTATGTATATTGTTCCTTTAATTTTAATACCAATGGAGGATATTTTTTATAGAAAAGAAAAAGTAAAAATGTTTTACTTTTGGTTATATAGTTATATTGACATATGAGAATGATAATAAAATCTATCTTATCACACACAAACACACCACCAAGTATTTGTACATCATAAGCACCAAGGATCCTCACTATAGTGTATATAATTTAGAGTCATTATCCTAATTATCTAAAAGTTTCTCTTGATAAAATTAGACATTGACATCGCTTTGGAATTTATTCATCATGCCTCTTCTAGCCTCAACAATATACCGTTGCCATTGCATATTGTTTTTGCCATCAATGAAGAGTGCTTTTCCCACTTTTCTTATGTCACCTTCGCCATGTTGGTCTTGAAGGGTTTAGGGTTTAGGGTTTAGCTTTTGTTTGGTTACAAAACTCAACTGGTGCTTGCACTTTTGTTGAGAAGAGTTGATGAAGTGGTGATTGGCTAGTTCAAGATTTTTCCTCCTTGATGTTTGTGTATTCTCCATGGATGTTGCCATTAATGTGGCTCTTTTTGTGGTTACTATTTCTCTCGCTGGCTGTTTTACATTATAGCATCGAAAGTCATAAAATTGAGAGAAGCTATGTTCGATCCTCATCAGAGCTAGACGATGTCTCATAAATCGCAATTGATATTCCATAAACATTAAAAAGGCATCTATCTATCCATCTTTCCTCATCATTGTCTTAGAATAAAAGGATTCCGAATCGTTTTGAATAACTTTAAAAGATGCTATGTGCATTACTCTAATGTCTATTATATAAACCTCATTTCTACCTAAGTATATTTTATTATTGTTTTGAGCTTTTTTGGGTTTATCTATTGCTACTTAGCCTTCTATGATTTTAGAACATACTTCAGGATGTTCATTATGAACTTTTAGATCCTATGAGACTCATGGGGTTTAAAATCCAATACTATTCACGCACACTCACTTAAATGATGTTTTCTAGCTTTTACTAATGTCAAAATGTCCTATCCCATATCACTTCACATATCATCAAGGGCGAGTTTAAGTTATTGGTGTCAAAGTATTTTTATCCTTGGTGATTCCACTTATCCTTGAGTGTTATTTTACTTAGGTTAGTTGCTTTTTTTCCAAGTGCCTATGGATGTTTATCGTTTGTTTGGTATACATCTTTATCTCTGATCCCACTTCCCTACTTTCTTGAATTCCGGGATCAATGCTCTTTTCGATACATTTAGGAAATAGAAGTTTGATTAATCGTCATCATCCTAGTTAGTGGTGATGACTTCAAGCACCCTAACATTTGTTGATGAGTTCAATTGTTTGTTTTGCCATGTGAGAGATGGTTATTGTCCATTGGGCATATAAAAATTAATAAGGTGCAATTTCAACTTATCAAAAATAACTTTGATGTATTCACTAGGCAATATGTCCACGAGATGATTGAATGTGAAATCGACCAAAAAGACAAAGAAGAATATTCGCTCTAGTATGAGTTGGAACTTGATGAAGTAGCATATATGATTTTTTATTGACAAAGTTAGGCCATCTTTGTACGCCCAACATGGAAATATTGAAGGAGAAGATATTTTGATACACATATGTAAGTCAATCAAGATATATGGTGATGCGAAGCTCATTAGGTGGCTTGAAAGAAGATAGATTCCATCTCGATGAAGATAATTCTTGGTAGAAAACAAAGATCAAAGAGGATCTAAGTGATGAGTACACCAAAGAGGATATAGATTTTATTAGTGATGGTATTGTAGTTGCCCTCGATGAAGATATGTAGAATGTAGCTAGCTACATTAACAAACTATATCAAGTTTTGTCACCAATAAATAGAAATGAGTTGCGAATGTTTTATCTAATGTATGTAGATATACACACAAAAGTATGTGGTGTATTAGATTTGTAATCATTGCTAGATTTACGAAAGTGGCCATATTTTGGTTCCATTGTATACTTTCATAATGGAGGCTAACAATTCTAGTTCTTGAGGTATGTTCGAAAAGTCTGTATGTGAGGGAAATTGTTTTTTGGTTTGGAAGGTAATAAACATGCAATATTTTACAAAAACTTAGAACAATATTCCAAGGTTTCCTTTTAGACAAAATATTACTTATTCGTGATGCAAATTTGTTATAATTATTTTATGTAAATTACATGTTATCTGATACATTTAAAGGTTTAAACTATACCATTCCTTGATTGCAATAATTAGGCAAATTATATATCAAGAGGTATATTGAATAACATTATCTGTTAAATACATCATACCATTAAGAAGACATTGACTTAGAATTTGGCCTTGTAAGAAATTCCATTTCATCAATATACTTCTACATTGGGGTTTGCTAAAGGTTTAGGTAAATGTTATCAAAACCCTATTCATATGACCTATCATTGTACATATATTAGGGAGAGGAATAACGAATACCAAGGATGACTAGCTCAATTCGGAGTTACGGTACGGAACTTATAGTCTTTTGTATACAAAGCAATTCCAAAAGTTTCCCTACGAAAGCCTATTTTTTTCCCATTAGTTGAGAGTGAACTAGTTTGGAATTACATTCCAAGACCTAAGATTGGGTCTAAAATTTGCCTAACGACATCAAGGCATTCATGAGAATTGGAAGATACTATGGATCTCAAACCATTAATTTGATTATTACCAAGGATTCTTTGGTTGAGGGTATAATTCATAAACATTGAAGACATTCTATGATTTTCTATGCCATAAAAGGTATTGCAAGGAAGACAATTTGAGAAAGGAAATTCACGAAAATTTGATTGATAAGAAAGTACATTAAGCATGTGGACAAAGCTTTACGAGAAATCGTTAGATCTTATTTTGATGCAAGGAATCTTTCTCTTTGGTACAAAAGATGTAAGAAATACACTAATAACTAGAATGAGCACATCTCGATCTTTTATTTACCAGGAATACAAAAGAGGGATTGGGAATAAATTATTGTTATTGAACGAAATAGAAGCTCAATCGAAAAAGAAACTGTGCATAAAGCTAAAAGACAATTGAGAAACTTGTTGGGACTATATCCATTGACTTCCATAGCACTGGACCTCCAGTGATTGAAAGGGGCCGGTGTCCAACATAAAAAAAGTACACATTGATAAGACTACAGAAAGTAATATCGAGTCATCTGTTTTAAGCATATTATAATTTTAAAAACATTTCCATCAATTTTCCATTATCACTAAAATATTAATCTTGTCTTTGAAATAATTAGTTTGCAACATGAGGTACTTTATTGACTTTGATGTAAATCACCTTATAATTTGATGCATGACCATAAGAACTAACCAACCAACAATTTGCATTGAAGGGAGGGTTTATATGCATTATTGGTTGGCTTGTATCCTTAAAGCTTATAGATGATATAAGTTCATAAGAATTAAACTAATCAAGATGGTGCACTATTGAGCTCCATTCGTATATAGCTAATGTCCATATCTCCTAACGGGACGAGTGATTATATTCTTACTATTAGAGATGAGCTATGAACATTCAAAAGTAAATTTGTGGATGCGTTTACTTGCTTTATGGGTATGCACAGTTTAGGAAAACCTCTAATGCTCTAGTAGACTATATTTCGAAAAATGAAACAAATCACAACATAGTTGTGATATCTCAAACCATGCAAATAGGTTATTTTGTCTAGCTCAATTTCTTGTTCGCGTTAAGCCACAATATACTTATTGGCCTTAAGGAAACGTAGACATGATTTCAATAAGGTTTTCGTAACCTAATATTGTAGAATTAATTTAAATGCACAAATCTCTTCCCTCAATGGGGGTCATGTGGTTTTTTGAGAGTACAACCATGATGTGTTTAAGAATAAACTATGATGGGTTGAAGAATGTGGACTTGATTAATCTTGTGAGTCCACTATTTTAATAAAAGTTATGATGTATTCAATGGTTTCCCCTTTTCTAGAACTTAGGATACCCATTTGTAGTTTAATTGTTCAATGACATCGAAACATTACTTTTATTAATATTTCAAATCTTTCATGTTATTGAAATTATTCTTGCAAGCTACGTAAACGAGTGCTTGCCAAAATTATATTCTAGAGAAAAAAATCCTCATCGGGAATCATTATCCTATCTAAGATAACATTTTAATTATTCACAAAACAATTAGATGATCTAAAACCAATTAGAATTGTGGAAGGCAATAAAAAATGTGCAATCTCATTTAGTGTTATCAATGAGTAATTTTCGATGTGTGATATATACTATAACCAAAACCAAATGTATATTTTGAAGTGTCTATAGATGTATGTGTTGGATGTAGATTTTGTGGCGCAAAATTTCCTATTTTATATTTACCATGCTTGCGTGAATTGTTGTTCATGAAGCAAGACACACAATGCAATTTGCTAAGGTATTCCATGTGGTAACAAGTGACCACAATCTCATACCATTTTTTTTTTTCAAAAAAAAAAACTCCTTCCATTAGTTATAAAATTTTACAGATGAGATTAGTATATACAAATCCCTGTAGGGACATGATAGGTCCATCTTATGTGGATGCCCACCGACTCAATAAAGGGGGAGGGTGACCATTGTTGGATGAAGGCTAGTCGTTGTCTTTCAACTCCATCGGAGTCACCCTTGAGGCCATCATATTGGCTCTTTAGAGTGGCTACCACTTCACTCCATATCTCTTGCATTAACACTATTGGTTGCACGGTTTGGTTGGAGAAGACTCGTCTACATCGTTGTTTCCATAGAATCCAAAGAGTTATTGGGATGACCAATTCCAACACAACTTGAGATTTGGCATTGATAGGAGTTGAGTGGACATTGTCGATGGTGGAGAAAAAAACCTCTTGTGCTTTTATAACCAAAGTCATCCCCTCTTCTTGATGCTCATATCTGTCAACTAGGGTCTGCCATGATAGCCAACATACATTCCCCCATTGTATATCTACCATGATAACCAACACACAATCTCATACCATTGTATAATTTGTGCCACACATGCAAATCATTTTTCACTAAATACCTTATATGACCAATTAAACATCATTAAAAAATGGCTTCAAAAAGAGTTAAACAAAGTCCATAGATATGCCTCAATGATAAACTATGTTATACACATGTTGTAAATGGGACACACTAAAGAGAAAGGTCTATTGGACATATGAATTCTACACCCTAATTATAGAATGAGATAATGTATAGATTGGAGGGTAACTCTTGTATCATATGATTGAGATTATTAATATAAATTATGATTAAGCTTTGTTACCATGATTTTCATTGTGTTAATTGTGGCACACTCTCTCGCATTGTATGTTGAGTTTGGTTTCCAATTGATGGAGGTTGAAACTAGGTTGCCAAATTGGAAAAATCACTCCCCTCTATCCACTTTGATCCCTTCTCCTCTAGATGACGATCATCACTAAATGCAAGAGAGGGGCCATGGTTTATATAGAATGTTCTATGCTTACTTCACATAAATGTTCGAACCAATCTATCATGATGGGAGAGTTAGTATTGAGATATCTAAAGTGTCAAATTTCATCTAATACAAGATACCTCTTATCCATTTATTACAAGGATGGAACTCAACATGCATGAGCCCACAACAATGTGTGTTCAAATACAAGATGTGTGGTCGAACTGTATCTCAACACATCTCCTCAAGCTTAATTGTGTTGAGATACAATTCAACCACACATCGTAGCATTAGTACCAATGCCAAGGTCTTCATGGGCTAAGCTATGCACGACATGTACTAATGGCCTGGGTGCTAATGATGAGCCTAAGTCATTTGGGGGTAATGAAGGTAGTAGAGAAAAGGGAAGGGAAAAAGGGGAGTGGAATATTGTTTGGGATAGGGAGAGAGTGGAAAAGGATGAAGGTGTTATCTAGGGGAAATAGAGGGTGTATGGCAAGATAGGGTAATATATGGCAACTTCATATACATATTTCGAAAAAAAGCTAAAATTGTGGAACAAAATTGTACTCAAGTGGATGTCTATGACTAGACTTGACCAACCACATGAAATGTAGCAGTCCTGTGAGGACTTGAATATATAAAGGCCACTTGACGCATTGTGTTTTGTTGATGATTTTTAGTTGATTAATATACTTTTGAACTAAACCTAAACCAAGTTATCATCCCCATAGGAGAGTGAGTTATCGGTTCACACACCCACTCTCTCACACACACTACACGTTCGCACATCTTGACTCTACAAGCGTTAGCATTCTTTTCATGATATGTGATTGTGAGGGTTGGATATCTTTCACTGAACTCTACCATTGAAGTTGTGTGAGTAGTTGGAGATAGTTTTGAACAAATTATTGTTGTTGTGTTGCTACACGATAAAAGGTGTATGTTGAGAGGAGCTTATGAATTGAGCTAAATTAAAGATGAATGCAGATACGGGTAACCACTTCGAACAGAGAAGTTGGACATGCATAACTATGCACCTTGGGAGTACAAGATGCAATAGTATCCAGTCACGGAGGGTTACTAGAGTTATGTTGAGAGGGCTCAAGAAATAACCCCTCGATCTCATAAACCCCGACTACCCCACATAATAGCAAGGCACCAATTGGGTAATGTACTACTTAGCAACATGTTAAGCTATATCTTAGACATGAAATCCTCGAAGGAAGCATGGGAAAACTTGGAGAAGATTTTCGTGGCTTCAAACCACGACTCGAAAACTTCAAGTAGGAGTTGAACAATATTTGGTAGAGGGATATGTTTGAGATGGACTATACCCTCAAGGTCAAAGACTTTTCTGATTCATTTGGTGCCATCAATGTCACTATCGATGACCAGGAGATGATGCAAAAATGCCTCGATGGCTTCACACATAAGTATGATGTGTTTTGGATTGCTATAACAACAAGGGAGAACCCCTTGAGCTTTTTCAAATTGCAATCCATGTTGATGTTTGAGTTGAAAAACACAACACTGATGGGTAGATGCTATATACACATGAAGATCTTGATTAAGGTCATGGCCATTGAAATTGGGGAGTGTTGAGTGAGCAAGCTCAATCGGATCCGGATCGGCTGAAGAAGCCTGACCCATATCGGCATCTGGAAGGATGAGCTGGATCGGTATCAGGAAACAACCGGCCGGATCGGGAGAGACGGATCGGAGAGCCGGATTTAAGCGGGAACCGGAATCCTAGTAGTAGCCTAGACTACTAGGTAATCATTTTCTCATAGTTAGTGTCAGTCGCACGTAGGAATATTGAAGTACCTGTCAATCCTTTATGGACTTGTATAAATAGAGTTGTTTAGCACGTTGTAGAGATCGAGTGGTAGAGTTATTTTGAAAAAATGCTTTTACGTTTTGCTCTCTTTGTCTCTCTTGTGTATATTCTCTCTATGTATTAAGGTTCTCCATTAAAACCTCTTATTCTCTGTTGCTATCTGGCTGAGCCGGTTTTGTCTAACGCTTCCGCACGTTTACATTCACATGGTATCAGAGCGTGAGGGTTGAGAACCTCTACAACTGACACTTGCTTTCATAGATGAACCCTAGAACCCGGTAACAACAGATAGAGGGAAGATATGGATAGAGGAATGGCGAGTTCACTTCCAATAGAGAAGCTCGACCGGAGCAACTACGTGTCCTAGTCATATAAAATGCACCAGTACCTACTGGGGCATGGATATTGGGGCTTTGTGGAAGGAACAAATGAAGTAGCACTGGAGCCGTCACAAAAGGACTTCCCGGTATGGGAGCAAGGAGTGAACCGAGTATTGTACTGCCTCACTTCCTGTGTGCACGACCAGATGCTCAACTACATCAAGGATGCAAAGACTTCGAAGGAGGCCTGGGGAAATCTAAGGAAGATTTTCGCCGCGAGTACCACAACCTGTAAGTTGCAGCTCCGGCAAGAGCTGAACAACATTCGGCAAAGAGACATGTCGGTTATGGATTACACCACCAAAATAAAGGAGATTTGCGACACACTCGGGTCCATCAACGTGACGGTGGACGAAGACGAGATGGTACAAATCTGTCTCGGTGGTCTAGCGCAAAGGTATGGGCCAATCCGGACAACGATCTTCACCCGAGAGAAACCACCGTCTTTCTTCAACTTGCAATTGATGCTGATGGTCGAAGAAAACCACGCGAGTGGGTCAAGGACCACTCAATCGGATGGCTGGATGCTGTACACGGAGACAGATCGGCCCCTTGGACGTGGTGGATGAGATGGGTCGGCACGCAATGGAGGCGGCCGGCAAGAGCAGGACCGGAGGCATAGAGGTGGTGCCGACAGCAGTTTCAGACCCTCCACAAGTAGGGGGAGTCAAAACGGCCCTGAGAACCGGCAAGGAAAGGCCGATACGGAATGCTGGTACTGTGGCAAAAAGGGCCACAGGGAAAGCGAGTGCTGGAGGAAGCGTGCCGATTCGGACAAATCCGGATCCGGCAAAATCGGGCGGGAGAACCGGCAAAGCTCGCACTACGTGGAAGGATCAGAAGGATCCGGAACCAGGAAAACTGGTAAAGGGCCAACTTTCATGATGAAACACAAGGCTAACTCGATGAAGAAGACCACTTCCAAATCGGAGGAAGTATGGTACGTTGATTCCGGAGCGTCCAACCACATGAAGAGGCATGAAGAGTGGTTCACTATTTTGGAGAAGCCGGAACAACTGGGGATTGTCGAAACCGGAGACGACACCCCTCACTCGATTGTGCATGTCGGAGAAGTCCCTTTAAGCCATGTCGAACAAAAGGGGAAGCTGATGAACGTACTACACGTTCCAACTATCACAAAGAACCTGGTGTTAGTTGGAAAAATCATTGACCAGGGGATGCAAGTGCAGTTTACGTACCTAGGGTGCTTAATCGAGGAAGAAGGCCAGATACTTGCACAAGGGCGCAGAGAAGGGAGGATGTTCATCCTCAACACCAATGACGTTGGCACTGCCATGTTT
>NW_028230946.1:0-22106 GCF_043228905.1 Azolla caroliniana | reverse complement strand
TAATTTTTTCCTTTACGTAACTGGAAACTTGATAATAAGCGATATTAATAATGTAAAAAAGGTGGATGATTGTGGAGGTGCTCTTGAGGAGATGAGAAAGGGAATGGATGCAGCTCAAGAGGTAGCTATTATTGAAATATTTATATATATTTTTTCTTGTGATGGCTGACGTAAGTTGTAAGTGTAAATTGCTACATGGAGGTTTGGGAGCTTGGGCTTGATACAACACGCAATCGGATCATAACAATGAACCTTTATATGTCTATTGCAACTGTGACCTTCAGTCTGTGAGTAGCGATTCATACCATAGATTTTAAACATAGTCGTATTACCTTTCCTTAATGAGGTACAATCACTTTGCAGAGCTACTGTACCTGCTAGTTTCTTTGGCATGAACCTTACAAGGTATATGTCATCAATGCAATTTTTTGAACCATTTAAAACAAGGCTCTAATAACTTACATGTAATTTAACATAGTGGAGTAGAAGTTCATCCTCATATGTTCTACTGGGTGATTGGGACAACATCAACACTAGCCCTATCATGCTTTCTTGGTTTGATTATTGCATTGCGTATTGTTCCCAATTTTAAAGATAAGCAACGTGCTCAGGTAATGGCAGGCAACCCTAATGCTGAATATTAGTCAGAAGGGATGCCATGAATGCAGTTTGAAGTTTCACTTATATATTTTAGGATCTTGCCGCTTTAAGAGACCTACTGCAGCACATGAATGCTATAGATGATATCTTCCAATCTGTTGCCAGCCAAGGTTTGTAATGTATCAATTGACGCTTGAGTGATTTCCCGTTCATGCTTTATAATATCTTGCTCTTTAAAAGTGGAGATACCCTGAGTCATAGTATCATGATTGACTAATACTTGGCCAAACTATATGAACTGATTTTGGAGTTTGAGTGGAACTGTTTATGACAGAATAGGAAAAGCAAGGCTCAGGATACATTCGCAATGTTGGATCACATGTTGACTGTTAGAGCTGTAATTCGAGAGGATAGAGCACACACAATTTTGCTTTGTGAATTTCCACAATGCATTTGAGACAATATCATGTACAAAGCTCATGTTGAGACTGTGACCTATTGGTTTTCTGCGATATATGAATTGAGGGTCTGCGATATATTGTGCTCATCTCAGGCTCTTTTAAGTCAGAAGTGGCATTTATTTGAACAGGTGGCACAAAATTTAGCCACCTAGGCTAATGTCATTGCTGATGGTCTTTGGGAGATGTTGTAAGACAATCTGCTGGATATTGACTGGTATCAAACTTAACTAGACAGATGGAACCATCCTCAATCATCTCACAAATACATCAATGTTCTTTATCCTTGCATGAAACTTACACTTTGGCTGTAATGATGTAAGATTGGACCTAGCTATGGAAGTCCATTGTATGCACGTAATCAAGCTAACCAAATGGCTTCCTTCGAAGCCTCTATAGCTGAGATGTACGCTTCTGTGCTAGCAGAATGATTATCCATTGAAGCTGGAAAGCTCCATGAAATAGCTAGGTCTTCCTGCAAGAGTGAACATGTTAGAATCCACATTGCTTGCCATGTTAGAATCACAGTAACCATTAAGATTGGACCTAGCTATGGAAGTCCATTGTATGCACGTAATCAAGCTAACCAAATGGCTTCCTTCGAAGCCTCTATAGCTGAGATGTACGCTTCTGTGCTAGCAGAATGATTATCCATTGAAGCTGGAAAGCTCCATGAAATAGCTAGGTCTTCCTGCAAGAGTGAACATGTTAGAATCCACATTGCTTGCCATGTTAGAATCACAGTAACCATTAAGATTCTGATCCTTTTACCATGTCATAGACACATTGCCTTAGTGCCATGAAGATACCTGAGTATTTACTTGATTGCAACCCAATGGCTTGGTCGGGGTCGAAACATGAATCTGTTGACTAGTTCTGCATATGTGGTGTTTGGACATGACGATGCCATAGTGTGCATCAATTATCTGCAAAATGAAGCATGCCACATCTGCGGCTGCTGCATCAGTAGTGGGACAATTTGCCTTTGAAAGCTTCTCTTGAGGCTGAAGAAGTGCTAAAAGTCGCTTAGCATCAGCCATGTGAAATCTGTCCAATAGCTTCTCACTATACTTTTCTTAAAATAAACACCTTTTTGTCTGTCCTGCATGATCCTCATTCTAAGAATATGGTCAGTGTGTCCTAGATCTTTACTAAGCAATGCAAATTTGAATTTGTTTTTTGTTTCCTGCAGAATCTTATCATGTTTTCCTGCAATTAGTGTGTCAGTGGTTTATGTAGAGAGGAAACTAGTATGATAAGGCTGCCATCTTTGTGCTTTATGTAGAGATGAAACTCTGCGAGAGCAATTAAATTTCTTCTATGATTGGCATGGGGCCTATTTCTGCACAGCAATTGCTTCTTCCTTAAGACTACAAATCCTTCTAGTCACTTCATATATAGCTCCTCGTCTAGATTTCCATGTAGGAAGGCTATTTGACCTCCTGTTGCATAGCACACTCACACTTATTTGGAGATTGACATGTCCTAGCCTTTTTGAGGGTAAGAGGCTCTGCATTGACAGTAAGAAGAACTTGATGGAAGGGATGTAGTGTATCACTGCATCAGACACCTGGATCATATAGAACTTCGAAATCCCTGGCCTTACAAACCATGATCTTCCCACCCTTTGTCATTGGCAGATAAATGCCATTATCTCCCTGCCGCTATAGGTGCTCCCTTTGCTTTAGTGGTCTATCCATTCTGCGTTGACCTATGCCAGAGGTCTTCTGGAGACAGCAATTAGAACCTATCTGACAAATGTATGGCATCCGTTATGAAGCTTTCCTCTCTGTTATCTTGCCTTTTCCCCAATTTTCGCTGAAAATCTGGATTTTTTAATAATTAAATTCTCCTCTATTCTCCAAATAGAGAGTTCTCAGCTTCCAGCATTTTTCCAACTCTACTACAGCCATTCATAACTTGACCATACTTAAGGGCGCTTCCTTATTCTTCGACAGGTAGACCCATACCTTGTAGCAACATCAATGAATGTGATAAAGAACCAAATTCCTAATGAATGAACAGGAAGTGGCGTTGAATACATTGGAACACACTAATTCCAACAGTTTCATGGGGGATCCCACATGCATATTATCTACATGCTTTGTATGCATTAAAATTATGCTGTTTCCCACAAGATGGTGGTCAAGGGCACCAAGCTTGACTTTGTGTAACGATTGCATTTCTGTCAAGAAAGTTAAATCTTCTTACAATTCTGGCTACAAGTTAAAATGTCAGAAGCAGGCTTCCCTCTTTATCACCTATGGATTTTACCTAACTTATTGTGGAAACTGGAATCTATTGGTTTGTGGGGCTATATGGGATGTTGATCAGGAAATCATATCATGCTCCTCTTTTGAGGAGTCAGCTGTGACATCTATACGCATTGTACATTTTTGTATAAATATATTTTATGTGGAGGCGGAACCTATTGATTGGTTTATGGTCATATTCGAGTTAAGGGTTTGTGACGTTGTTGTTGAGATGATATTATGCTCATCTCAGACTATTTTGAGCAGCAGTGACATTTATATGAAGTATACATATTTGTAAGGCCATATTGGTTCAACCTATTAAGATCATGATACTGGCTGTGTGACACGTACAAACAGTCAGTTCTTTTAGTAGCAGAATGTAAACGTGTGTGTGTGTGTGTGTGTGTATGTATTCACATAATGAGGGAGCTAGAAAAGTGGCATAAAACAGCTGAATGATGGGTCAAAAAATAGCTTATGGAATTGTGATATAGATCTCATCTTCATCCCACATAGATACTTACCATATGTCAAGCTTATGGAGAGGAAAAAGTGATGATGTTGAGTCAATATTTTACAGGACCTTTCATCTGGATCTATCGACAATTATCTTCATCTTTTTGTTGATGAGAGTTTTATATCTTACAACCTTGTATTGAAGTTTAATCATAACTATTTTGGAGTAATTGAATTTTAATGTGTTTATATGTATGACGGATATGCGCTATACTGATCTCAAATTTGGTGTTGGGATAACATCGTTTTCCTGAACTTGTATCTGAGAAGTTTGCTAAGCTTTCTACACTTCTCACATGATTTGATTATTTTTTAAAGAGTTCAAGATTTCTAGAGTTTATGCGACGGTGTATTGCAGGTGAAGGGCATCGATTGAGTCGAGAAGAATTTGAGCAAATACTCAAAGGTCATTCTACAACATGCTTCATTCGAAAAGTGGGTGATGATAGATGTAACAATTTAATAGTTTGTAATTTAATGCTTAATTTTTCGTTAGATAAAATGGTTTTTATGGCAAGTTTTATCTCAAGGCTTAGTTTCATCTTACCAACTGCTTTATGCTAAAAGTGGTTGATTGTAACATATAATGCTTAGTTTTTCCTTATGTAAATCTAAGGAAACATTTGATATGGCAAGTTTTAACTTAAGGCTGTTATTCTATTAAGTGGATATATATCTCTTTAAAATATTAAACCCAAAACCCTAAAATATTTCTACTGCTACAAATAGTGACCCATAGATAAGGAGAAACTACTGGTTGTCTGTAGCTATTTATGATTAAAAAAATCTTGTTTATATAAATGCTAGCAATAATAAAAAACGCTTTAAGCTTTGTGAAATAATGTTATATGCCTATCTGAGTAATTCTGTCCAGTTTCATAGCCTTAACACATTAATTACTAAAATGAAATTTACATGATAAAGTTGTACCTGTATGTTTGCATGGGATCTGTATTTTACCAGAGGGAGTTGGACCTGATTTATCGAATGTTTGATGGGAATCGGAATGGGATGATTGAGGTTTGACCTCCTATTCTGGAAATCTGAACTTTCAGTATTACGAAATTTGCCGTTCTTTTACAATCTCAAATGCTCACTGCTATATAATTTACGAAATTCAAATAAACTCAATTGAATGTCCTGTTTAAATCTTATTCAGTCGAGCGAATGGAACATTTTATCTCAGAAGAATGGCAAGCCCAAAATTTAGCAACCTCAGGTCAAGAATCACCACAATCACATCATTCTTGTAAGTAGAAGATACTCTGTTACAATACTTATAATACTAAAAATCAAACATTAGTTGGATATGTACATAATTATTCCATTCATGTGCACTCCTAAGTAACACTCGAAATTCAATAAGGGTGCAAATTTTATTTAGACTGCACTCTGCTTGCTTTCAACAGAGTCAACTTTTTTGAAATAATGAGTTCAACATTTTTTCCTTAATATCTGTTTTTTTAAATTAGTTTTAGCTTTTCTAATTAGTGGCCCCTTTTTTCTTAGCTAATTGTAAGGAATGATGTGTTGGACATTTAATTAGGATGACAGGGATTAATAATTAAAAGTGATGAGTTGGATGTGTATTTGGAGTTGGATGTGGATTAATAATTAAATGATCAATTGGTGTAATCAGGGATTTAATTATTGTAATCATAAAGACTTACTTATTGGAGTAATGAAGGATTTAATTATAATTCTCATTTAAGTAATGAAGAGGTACTTAACTGTAAAACTACAAGTTGATGCGAATTAAAATCATTAAACAATCAATATGCATTTCATTAATGTGTAATTTAGAATAGTTAGGAAGGGTTAATCTAACCAAGATTTAATTAATTGCATTAATCAACATGGGATAATTGCAAGGAACATTTAATTCTGCCCTGCATGAGAGTAATTGAGAGATTCTTCGATTACTCTCCTAGGCATGAGACCAAGCCTTGAAAGGACATGTTTATATGATGTGTAACTACTGAATTTGTGTGCAGAATGTATGATGTGTATCCTATTTGAAATCATGAACGATGTAATTATATTTTTTGACATATATTTGTACTGATTTGCAAAGTAATATTTCTGAAGTATCATGAGTGAGAATGGGAGACCTAGTGCATAGTGAGGGTGGCATTGAAATCTGTTTGCAGAGTATGTTGCAATTAGTCTTCAACTGATCTCAGTGTTTACACATCAAAGGTTTGCATTCAAGTGTTTTTTGTCTTCCAAACAGAAGGAAAAGAATGATATACTAATGAATGCGAGATGCCCAAAGTTGGTTTGAGACAAACCTTGATCCCAAATATCGGTGATTTAATGCCCCATCTATACTGAAAAAAAATAAAAGCTGCAGGTTTTTATAACTGCTTGATCATTATCTTGATGCATTTCCATGCATGTAGTGCATTCGTAATATGTATGAGGGATTTGAACAAGTGCACTTGCGTGGAGAGAGGACACAGAGACAGACATTAATGTCTTGTAAGACTAAATTTGGTCCATGGGCACAATTGGTGACAATATTGGGATGTGTGCCCAATCATCGAAAATGAAAATAAAAATAAACATAGATAAAAGAGTTTGTGGTTTAAAAGATGTTACGGGTAGTAATATATTCTAAAATGGAAATGGTTATATGTGTAGTCTAGTTTCATTTGCATTCAGGTCTCTTTAAAAGGAGTGGGAGGTCAAAGGATTCTCGTATAAGGTTAGAATGTGAAGGGCTATAAAGGTGTGTAATGTGACAAGTTCATGTTGGGCAACAAGATGAAGAGAGGGTTATGTGGAATATGGGTGTAAAATGTTGTGTTTTACTAATAGTCTATCCATTTTTTGGATGTATGAGACTTGATGATCCAATGGCAAAGCAAGATGATTAAAATTTATGGAGAGCATGTTGGGAAGCATTAAAATTTAATAAAAATTTAAGTAGCAACAAGGGCGCACATCTTATAATAGGAATGTCATGTTGGAGAACTTTATTTTTACCTTGTGTTATTGTAGGCCATTGTTTTTTATCAATCATATTTGAGATGGTGGGTGCATAGATCAATACCATCACTTGACACCCATACTTACCAAGCTTGCTAGACATTCGCTTGAATTCTCCCAACATGGGCTTGAATTGTACGAAGGCAATGACACCTAGATTGTGCAACCATTGGAGCCATGATGACATGTGAGGAGGGCTGGTGTTGGATTCTTTTTTAAAACTATGAATCGAGGATCTCATAGATAAAGAAACCCTCGGAGAATAGATTAGAGAGGGTGCATTGATGTGTGAATGGAATCTATATATGTAGTTTTGCCTCCTTTGTTTAACTTAATGAATATAAAAGAGAGAGAGAGAGAGAGAGAGAGAGAGAGAGAGAGATGTTGAACAAAAGCCCATTGGTAAGGCTGCCCAATGGAGACCAGGAGGTCATGGGTTCAACCCCTACATTCCACAGTGGCATCTAGTGAATTAAAAGAGATGTCTAGACGAAGTATCTAATAGAGAGGTGAGAAAATTGGGTTTCAAACCCGAGCATGTCATGGGTTCAACCCCTACATTCACAGGCATTTAGTGAATTAAAGGAGATATGAAGTATCTAATAGAGAGGTGAGAAAATTGGGTTTCAAACCAAACCCGAGCATGTCATGGGTTCAACCCCTACATTCACAGGCATTTAGTGAATTAAAGGAGATATGTATGAGGTGAGAAAATTGGGTTTTGAACCCAAGACATACATAATGCTTGTGTGTAACAATTTACCAGTAAGGTAAGGTACTTAAAATAAAAGGGTTGGTTTTAGAAGAGGAGGAGAAGAAGAAGATGTAAGTGATTTTATTTGGGGGGAGTTGGTTTTGGAATTGAGAAGAGGGGGGTTCGCCTCCCTTCGCTGCTCCAATTCCTCCATATCCCCTGCTTCCCCCCCCTTCTACCTCTCTCTCTCTCTCTCTCTCTCTCTCTCTCTCTCTCAGAAACAGAGCCTATCCTTATATTTAGATGGACTCGTCACAGAGTGATGACATTAGTGATGATGGATTAAGTGCCATTAAAGAAGAAGAAGAAGAAGAAGAATGGGAAGGGGAAATGGAAGCAGAAGAATCAGGAGCATTAGATGAAGAACCGGACGAGTTAGAAGAAGAAACACAACATCGTTTCGAATCAGAACCGGACGAATTAATTGAAGGAGATGATGATGATGAAGAAGAAACAACTGTAGAAGGAGAAGAAGAAGGAGAAGAAGAGGTGAAGGAGGTTGAGAAAGAAGAAATAGATGATAAACAAGAAGAAGAAAACGAAGAAGAAATAGTTGGAAAACAACAACAAGAAGAAGACGAAGAAGAAATAGTTGAAAAAGAAGAAGAAGAAGAAGAAGAAATAGTTGAAAAACAAGAAGAAGAAGATGATGATGAAGAAATAGCTGTAGAAAGAGGAGTAGGAGGGGGAGAAGAAGCATTAGTCGTAGAAGAAGAAGAAGAAGAAGAAGACGAATATGATGATTATGATGAAGAAATAGCTCTAAACGAAGGTGGAGAACGATTTAATTATTCTCCACATTCGTCCATCAGCATATCTGACACAGAATTAATTGATCAAATTAAAGAAGAAATGATTGATAAATTTGAAGAAATCCGTGAAAATCAGCTGGAAATGTATACCAAAGCATCAGATCATTTCGGCCAAAATCCTGATAACAATCAGGAGATTACTGCTAGCCAACGAATGGATCAAAATGGGAAAGTTACTTGCCAAAACCTGGAAAATCAGCCAATCGATCAGGCATCACAGCTAACCCATTTGAAATTACAGGATTTCTTACCATTGTTCGAACCGTCCATGTCTTCTTCGAATGGTTCAGACAATAATTTATCTCTTCAATTAACAAACTCTGTTTTTCTCAGCCAATCACCCATTGCGGAGGTCGATTCGATAACAGAGGAACCAATTTATCCATTGATTGGGAAAGTAAAAACCAGCCCAATCCAATTAAATAGTGATAATCATGGCCCCCTTGGGTCAATAAATTATAATACACCCACTAGTTACGTAATCAATCCCATAATCAATTCACCCCCTTTGTCACCCATCATGGAAAGATCAATCAAGAACTCCATCAGACTGTCAAAGAAAGATCAGAATTCGGTGAAGAGATTAAGCATTAATGATGTCAGTGAAGTGATCAAAGAATCTAATCACGGCTCCATCTCGAAGAGTCAGACGACTGAGAGCACGATAAAGGCCAAAATCAGGCGAAATCCTGCACCACCGAAGAGGAGGATTAATGGGGATAACGTGAATAATTTTGTGAATCAAGGGGTTAATGATGAGAATCGTATGGTTAATTCTGATGGGCGGATCGGAGATGAAGTGGAGAATTGCAATAACTTGATGAATGGTGGGCGAATCAGCACAGAGAGCTACAGCCCCTGCCTGCGTAAGTCTTACTTTTGGATGTTTAAGGATGGAACAATTCTGGTTAGCGAATTCTAAGCGGTTCATTAATCCTACTTACTTCCTCCTAATCAGCTAGCTAATCCTGATTAGTTTATATATACATTCATACATCCATCCATTCACACAAATAATTTATAAACTGCCATAAGGTGCTCTCACTACTGTGGTAGGCTCACCATATATTGTTTGTCTATACAAACCCTTAAAAAGGTAAAAATACATTTGCCTTAAGATCCTCCTAACTTGTCTTTTAATGTTTGGTCTTTTCTTTTAAGTTTGATCTAATACCCGACATTCTACATTTTTAAGAAAGAAAGAACTTTAGTAATTGTGGAACAATTAAAATAGGGCAAAGAGGAAACATGAATTCTGAAGATCAAAGAAAACATTCATTGATCCACCTTACAAGCCGTTGTAGCGTTGGGAATGATGGGTCATCTGGCAAAGGTGGTAAAATTGATCGTGTTGCCAGGTAAATCTCTGATATCCTGCCATGTTCTCATTCCAGACACATCTAAGCATGATCCTCTCATTGAGTGGACATAATCGATCAAATGGTATCACTTTTCCTTAATGAACATGCTACAAGGTATATATAATTGAGACTACCAACCAAATTTGCAATCTATGGTGATGCATTATTCTCCTTAATTTCAAAGTTTCATAACCATCGTCGGTTACAATCTTGTTGTTGAAAGTGCACGTTTCATCGAATAGCTGAGATGGGCTTAATTTTACTTTGATCATAGATAAGGCAATGCACAGAATGCAATGTCAAGCGTACTACATGGTTTCCTTTCCATTTAAACATTATGTTTCTATGCCCTTCCACATGCAGGTTTGCGCAGTTACAAAAGATTTGGAAGAAAGACACATTTCTGAGAGGGATTAATGGAGATAGAAAAACACATTTCTGATAGGGATTAATGGAGTTAAGAGACCACAAGCACAACATTCTTTTGCACATCTTCGTTCATCAACCAATCCCACATGACCATCCAAAACAATAAAGAAATGAAGGAATCTAATGTCATTGTGCGTATCATCAATTAACTCTTCTTATATCGAGGTCTGCTCTATATGTGACACGAATTAAACTATATGCAAAAAGACTTTAATTGCTGGGTTGCA
The DNA here is from genome assembly GCF_043228905.1 of Azolla caroliniana. NCBI lineage: Eukaryota > Viridiplantae > Streptophyta > Polypodiopsida > Salviniales > Salviniaceae > Azolla > Azolla caroliniana. The sequence goes on along the minus strand of NW_028230946.1, from coordinate 11,703 downwards.
ACCATTGCAGTAAAATCATCAAAAAACTTTGAGAAAGATAGAAAGGTAAACCACCTAAAGAACGGAAAAAAAATGATGTGGTTTCTCAATTGCTCTTGACTCGGACTTGCCTAGGATAACATTTCTTAGAATCATAGGCTCATTTCCTATTCGTTGTGTATGTTTATTTCAATTCCCTGGAGTTTCGGTTGAGTCTACAATGTTCTGAATGCAGAGATTTTACAAGTAGGATATAGACTTTGCGTTGAAATTACATGAACTCATTGTTTTGATTTTCACCTTTAAGGTTGCATATGCTTACAATAAATCAATCAAAATGGCAACTAGTCACAACAAACTGACCTACATAACTTCTTAAATGAAGGGTTAGTCAAAATAAATATTTGTCACCATTTCTGAAACATCTTTAAGAGTTGAGCATATATTCCATAAAGTTTGCATAAGCTAGTGGATATATTTTAATAATTAGACCATAATTAGCTAGCTAGAATGTTATATAACACTTAACAATGTCACTTTTTGTCTTGCTAATTGTTGGACTAGAGGTTGCATGGTTTACAACAATGCCACAGTCACCTGTTTTTAAATATTTATTTATGAAATGGTCTATGTTTCTTTCTTCATAGTAAAGGACTAGGTCGCCCATTGTTAATTCCTTAATTTCTTGCTAGTTTTAATTATCTAAGTCAGTATCTGTTTACTAGTATTGTCAAATGCAAACCATCAAAATGAAACAACGATCATAATTGGTGTATAGTATGAAAATCTGTGTGATAATCCAATGTCTATAGGCATTCATTAAAATCCCAACCCAAATCTCATTCACCATTACCAATACAACACTCTGGTTTGATTGTCACATTATGGTGTGAAGGATTCATGACAATTTAACAATGCTTCCCACCAATAATTCATAGACCGACCTAATACAACTTCTCCCAGCTGGACATGTCAAGCTGCAACTCTGAGGTACATAAGTGTTTTTCTCTAGTTATGCATAGGAGTGACCTTACAAAAAAATACATGAGAAGCCCATGAAAAGTAGTCATAAATTGGTTAACTTACGAGCGGGATTTTAGGAATTATTTTTAACCAGATTAAAATTTCAGTAAATTTGGTGACTGATACAGTCAAAGGAACTGTAGGGCCATCTTGATGCATTTTGGTCAAATTCCATGGGGATAAGCTTATGGGATAATTGAGCACAAATTTTGAGATGGAGAGAGGTGCAACACGAGCATGATTCAAATAAACTTTCTATACCGTTTACCATCAACTGCATCTTCATGCAACAATACCAAGGTGCAACTGGATGAGACTACATTGTTGCTTGTGTTCAGACTTCTGTAATCTTTCACATGGAGCAAGACCTTCAAATTCTTGAAATATGGCTAAATGGGACTCTTTCTACTTAAAAGCCCAAACCTTGACGATCCTTATCAAGAAAGATTTTCAGATCAGAACTTCTAAAACAGGAATGACGAAATTGGGGGAAACAACTCCAATATCTTCTAGTTTCTTCATGTGTTCCTAGGTAGCTTGGAAGAAATCTCCTCCAATGCTGCAGCATTTATCTCCATACCGGCATCATTATACATTGCTGACATGAGAGCATAAGCAATAGCATTTTCTGGCTCGATTTTCACGACTTGATCAAAACATACTCTTCCAAGCTCAATATTACCATTTCTTTTGCAGGCTGTCAGCAGAGATATCCAACTTATAGCATCATCACGTATGATTCGTTTCACATTCCCAGCCTCATCTAGCATTCCCACATGGCCAAGTAGATCGATCATGCAAGTGTAGTGTTTCATATCGGGCATAATCCCATGGTTATCTTTCATACAGTTTAGGGAGCTGAAAAATTCGGTGACCAAGCCCATGTGGCTACATGATGAAAGAATGCTAATAAATGTTACATCGTCGGGTTTGATGCCCTCTTTCTGCATGAATTCAAGACATTCCAACGCCATATCGAAATGGTCTGATTGTGCATATGCTGAAATCATTGTATTCCAAGAGATCACATCGCGATCGGGAAATTTATCTAAAACTTTTCGTGATTCCAACAATCTACAACATTTACCATACATATCAATAAGCACATTGGCCACTCCTAGGCTTAGTTGGCAATCGTGTCTAATAGCTTGGTCATGAATAAGCATTCCTTGATATAGCGCTCCTAGGTTACCACATACCTTTAGCATGCTCAAGAAAGTAACTCTATCCGGATCCAAACCACAATTTTGCATCTTTACATAACTATCTAATGCAAGTATGTCTTCACCATGTTGTGTATATCCTTCTATGATTGCACTCCAAGAGACCACATTTGGCGTGATACCTTCTCCTTGCATAAGCTCAAAGCATTCCAAAACTAGTTCAAAATCAGCGTGTTGTATACAACCCGAGAGCATACAATTCCATGAAACTATATCTCGACATGGCAAATCGCTGAACACTTTCTGAGCTTCAGCTAACATACCACATTTAGCGTACATGTCTATCATTGCATTACCTAAAGTTACATCACATTCAAGTCCACTTCTCAAAATATGATGATGGATCTGTCTTCCTTGACCAACACTATCGATGTTTCCACATGCTTTAAGTACAGCAAGAAACACATATTTATTGCCTTGCATACCAGAATCCAACATTTTGTCATACAATTCAAAGCCTATTTCAGCCTTACCAACATTTGTATAGGCTGAAATAATGGCACACCATGTATGAACACTTGGTTTTTGGACCTTTTGGAAGGATTCGTGTGCTTCTTCCAAGCATTGGAAGGATGACCAGAGTCTAATGATGTGGTCAGCTAAGACAGGGATAGTATCAAGTTTACTGTACCTCAGAAGGCAGAGAAGTCTTCTGGTATATGCCAAGTTCCGCTCTTTAGAGCATTGTTGAAGTAGAGTGTAAGCATGGCCCCTTAGCATAGGAACGCCCTCTTGCATCTTCAACTCTGCATATCTGAGTGCTTGGTTCAGACCCTGATGTCTCCTTAAGGAAGCCATGGCTATATAGATTGATTGTCATTTGGGCGAAGAGCAAAACTCTCTCAGCTCTTAGATGGACTTGAAGCAAGTCTGTTGAGAGTAGCAGTTACAAAAGGGGCTTGATTGCTTGGACTTGGGCTATGTTGATAAGTTTCATTTACTTGAGGAATAACTGAATGGAATGAGAACTTGGCATGCCCAAGCAAAGCTCCTCCTGAACCCATTTTCAGGCCACACCTGTGGCAAGTTTGCCCGGCAATCTTAGGCTATGTTGATAAGTTTTATTTACTTAAGGGATAACCGAATGGAATGAGAACTTGTTGGTTCCTCATAAGCCTGCCAAACTTGGCATGCCCGGGCAGAGTCCCTGAAACCTAACTTTCCGGCCACACCTACGCAAGTTTTGCGCGGCAATCTCTTGCAATGTGTCCACTTCATTCATATAGGGTTTCACCAAAGATATGATAAAAAAAACTACACGTTTGTCTCCAATACCCTCACTTCTTAATACCATTGTTTAATACTATACCTACATTGATGTGCATAACATTACAAACACTTGAATTCCATGTTTCGTTGAATACAAATAAATTGCACACCGCAATCACTTTGCAATGGAACCGTGACTGGACATTCGAACGAGGTATTTCAACGTTATCACATTCTCCAAATTTGCTCCAATTCAAGCCAAGATCATGCCATGACATGCTTTCTCGTTACCATCTACATCAATATGCAAAAATGTTGTCGCAAGAGAGAGAATCTTCATTGTAGTTTTCTAGATTTCAAAAATGTTTTCGATGCAATCCCATAAAAAGGACTCGATGGAGAAGATATGGCAAAACTTGGTTTTACCATGAATATCGAGTTGATATAGCGTAACTTACAAGCAAGTTTGATGTATACTAAAAACATAAGATCGATTTCCGATGGTTTTGGAAGCAATCTTGGGACAAATCAAGGGTGCCTCCTTCCACCCCTCTACTTGAGTGGTATGTGGCCCATTTGAAGATTTCATCTTACAAGTAACACAAATTTGAGTAACTTTGAGGGCCAACCTAAGGCAAACATTTAGCTACTAATTCACTATGGTGATGTCGTAGTGCTCTTAGGGAATGCCGACATCATTCTAACTTTCTAGCCATTGAGGATTTTTGTAACTTAAACGAAATTATCCATGAGCATAGGGAAAACCAAATCCATGATATTCAAAATTGAAGTAGCCAAATGTTTACCCGTGTTGGTGCTATCAAACCTATGCATCCTTTCAACAAAGTCCCAAACCTTGATTTGAAAATTCAAAATCAATCTCAATAACGGTCATAAATGAAGACAAAGAGCAACGTTTTGATGCATGAAAGGAGGAGGGAACTTGTGAGGAAGTTTCATGTATTGAAAATTCAAGTCTTGCTTGCTATTCACAAGATTAAGAATATATGTATGCTTGTAAAAAAACTGTGGTTATGAAGATTAATTTACCACAATTTGAAAATGAATTTGGGTAATTACAGGACTTAATTACTTGTTTCTCTTTGGAAAGAAAGTAAGGGTGTTCTAATGAGAAAAATAATGTTTAGTTTTCTAATTTTTCTTGTAATAACAAATATAATTTGTGACTACGGGGAAGAAAAGAACCCCCAACAATGCATTGGGATTCGGGATTCCCTCTCAAGTAGATTTCTCTCACCGTGCTCTTTGTACCTCAACTTTAGTTTGCGGATTTTTCTTATGTAAATATGAAGACACTTATTAGAAAGTTAAGCGATTTGCGATTATTGGGAAATTAATCAAGCATGTTATCCTTAATTGTAATTATTAGATTAATTCAATGTTTCTTGTTATTTTCTTTAACTATATGCTTAATCCCAAATCCTATATGATTAGGATCCTAAACTTTGACAAAACATGTAAGCAAGCTCACTTTTTTAAAATTGGATACATGCAAGCATATTTTAGCGATTTCTCAACTAAGTTATTAGTATTCATGATGTCACAAAGAAGAAGTGGTAGATGTTTTTTATACAAAATTATATGATGTAGATGTTGATATTAAGTCATTCATCAAGGAGAGATATTCATTTAGATTATCATAAATTCAATTCACATGTGTAAACCTTCAATCGCACCTTTAGTTGATGAAGTGCGAGTTTTCTCATTTGTGATCTTTGGGCATATGGTATATGCTCTATGAGAGTGGAGAATAGTAATAACCAAATTGCCCTCACAATGGAGATGTAGTTTTTTCACCAGGTAAAAGTGAATTTCTAAAATCTTGACATCCTCATGAAGCTAACATTTTTGTGTGCTAGTGGAAACCTATGACCATATCATCACACCACTAATTGGAAATTTTAACCAAATTCGAAGTTACCTATGGCACACCCATGGACCAACATTACAAACGACGACATATATGTGTGTATGTGTATAGAGGTGCATCTCAATGGACATTCAAAAGATATTGAGGAATTGATGGCATCATAGAGTACTTGCACCTTTGGTGCAAACATTGGTAGCATTCCAATCAACAATATTATGAAATATAGTTGAATATAAGAACAACACAATTCTACATAGAAAACCCATATCCGTGAGTGCATAAAGAAAACAAATGTCTACCGAGTTATGATGAGAAACACAACGATGTAAAAAGAGAGGGAACAATGAAATCATACCATAAAATAGAGGTATTAGGGAATTACAAACAATATTTAAAACAAGAGCAATAACAACAACAGTAGTAGTAGTAGATTAATACTAGGGATAGGGGTAGTACCTAGGAAGTAGTAGTAAGTATTGGCCATGTTAGGAGCTATATGACATGGGGGGGGGGGGTTGTGGATAATAGGCCAACACAAAAGCACAAAAGTGAAAGGGGTTAAAAAGGGTGACCACATTTAGGTAGTTTTAACATAAGAGAGATGGGCATGGTAGCGAGTGGTGATACGAGTAGTGTTATGAGGTGTACGAGAGGTGGCCACCAAGAAGCCAACATTATAGCCAAAAGCATGACGGAAATCACCCGTTCCGCCAACCACTGCCAATTCCCAAGGCGATCGTGTGAGCATGGCCTCCCCTTGTTGGGATATCGTGCTTCCGGCCCATTTTCCGGAGCTAAAATGAATCACATTGTTCATGAAGAAAAGTGTCCCAGCAGCTGAACTATTGACCACGACAGATGTTCCACGTATGAAACCAACAACAGGTGAGGCAGCACTTGAATTCTTGGTCATGGGGTATTCATACACAACTGAGACACCGACACCAGCCCCAGAGCCTACACCGAGATTCGCATTTTGACCGCTCGCATTGCCAGAGCCACGTTCTACTGCTGACACGGCCAATGCTGGAATCATTCCGATCTCACTCTCTTGTTGCACATAGTATTTGATTATTCGAGGTCTCGATGCCATTGCCCAATTGGACGTTGCCAAGGCCATGGTAGCTATTATTAGGAGGATAACCATTATGTTTGGGAGAGTGGAAGCCATCTATCAAAAGAGAAAGAGAAACAATGCTAGTAAGAGAGAAGTAGAACGTATGTGTGTATGTGTGAAGGTTTTATTTTTTTCCAACACAATCTTTTTGGGTCTTTTGTACTTTATTCTTACAAAGGTTATGTTTGAGCCCATGTTTTTATAAATACTAAACTCCACCCCTTCCCTTCCTTTTTTTACTCACCTTCCTCCCACCTTCTTCGTCCACCTCTTTCTTGTTGGGTTTTATGACCCCTCATATGTATCCCTCTATGCCTTTTGTCTCCCTCATGCTTCTGCACACACACACACACACATCAATAGGTATATTTATATACATTAGATAGATATATACATCTATGTTATGTGTACATAAATATGTGAATATATATTCCCAACATCAATCCAATCTTTCTCACTCCATCTCCAACTTCGAACACCATGCCCTTAACTTGTTCTAGTGCATGTTTGATCCTTGTTACCCTTCATGCTAAATGTGTTTGTTTGTTGTTTTGTAGATTTTTATGTCTTGATACACATGCTTGTGTTTATTATGCACTACATGTGTACTTTGTCTATTTTCTAGTTCTTAAGGGATCAACATTTTAGGTGTCTGTGTTAGATCATGTTTGTTATTTCGAGTTGTTGCCTAGTTCTTGAGAGAGAAATTACGTCTCCCTTAATAAACCATATGTAAGACCTCAGTTCTTGAGAGAGGGGTTTAGGATAGGCCTCAACTCAAGTTACTTCAATTTCCTTTATAGCATGTACATGGTTGTATCCAAACAATAATATTCATGCCCATACACAAACGTAGGGAAATGTTTATTGGCACATTGTGCTAGATCATGGGAGAACCAATTTCTTACATAAATGTTTTATTGCATATCATCTACAATCCAATGAAGAATTATATTAATGCACACATGCACGTGATGCATGTGAATGTAGACACTCAAAATAATTGCATTCAATAGCCCCAATCTTAGTGATTTTTTTTATCATCTCTATATTTCAAAGATGATAAGAGAAACTTGTCTAGCCAAATGTTTTATGTACTTTATCTCTACCACCCCTTTTTTTTTGTAAGGAAGAAGATAGCACATATGGAACGATCATGCACGTGAAAATGGCCTAAGATAGCTTCAAGCAATGTGGAGAACAATGTATGGTTCATGTGGCATATGTTAAGGGTGTCCCCATGCATCGTCCATTCCACATTTAGGCACATGCAGAGACGCATGTTATACATTGGATGGTGAGGATGTTAATATGTGTCATGCCGTTTTGTGAACATGTGTGCTAGTAAAGAAGATAGACATGGTTGTAGTGTGTTGATATGGCCAACATAATTTGTTACCATCTTTCTCTCTTCTTTAGGAATATTAAAGTCATGCCTTTTTTTCTTTTTTTTCCCAAAAATAAAATCATACCTTCATTTACAGAAACCATTATTTCTTACACAACCTCAATACTAATTTCTTACTCATATGGGAAAGTTACAAAATTAGGTTGACAAACATTTAACCTAATTTATGTCAATCCCACTACGCATCTAGGCATCCATGCACACAAATATAATAAATTATGTAACATTAGCACACTTTTCCATTAAGGTATGGGCAATACCTAAGTATATTATTTACACCAACTTCAGCTACATTAATCACAACCTTACCAAATTGCTATATTTGAAAGACAACTATGGTAGTCCTTTTTTATTATATTGAATATAGGTACCTCATACAATTATCGATTCCCCTTATTCATGCACAATACTAATAATATGGGCAATACCTTTTGTTCGAAGGAAGTGAGAAGAAGTAATAGATAAATGAAATTTATCATCCACCCAGCAAAAAATAAAAAAGGTTGGAAAATTGTGAATTCAACAACTTTTACTTTAATAGAGAAGGTCATATTTAACCTTGTTGAGGAGGATGGAAGTGGTGATAGTGAAATCCTATCTTGTGAACTAATGTTATTGGTACAAATGCTACACGAAATATGATTGATCATGTACTACATCCTTCGCTTCTATCTAAGAAATGCTGATTTTTTAATTGAGCCTTGTGAGGCCTAAGTAGCTATCCACATTAGAGGTTATGAATCACAACCCCCAAATATATGAGACAAATTCACATGCAAATTACAATGGTCTTTTTTCATCTTCTTTGGAAGTGTGGTGGGTTCCACCTTGGTTTGTGTTGCCTCATTGGCCCCCTTTGCTATCTCAATAACATAACATTCTCCCCCACTTGGTGTCCCTAACAAAATGTCTTGACTCCTCCCACCTACATTGTTGTGTTAAGCCGCTCGCACTCCTTGTAACGATCCAAAAATCAACAAAAAGACGTGCGCACATACACACACACGTCTTGTTTTAACAATGAATTGAATTAATGGTGGGAATCCTCAAAGTGGTGAAATACCATAATGAATATTTACATGTCACATTAGAGATATTAAATTTTAGGGCATAAAATTCCCATCAATGACATGAGAGAGATGAAAAATAGAAAAGGACGGACAACGAGAGAAAACTTAAATAACAAATTTTGATTGGAAGTTGATTGCCCAAAGTTTTGCTCGTTATGAATAGTTAGTGTCAATGAGGCCAAAAATTGAACCCTTCTAGAGGACCCCCAATAAATAGATGACACAATAAGAACTTTCAAGAAGACTTATTTGAGCCTTTAAGGTATATTGTGGTTCACCCTTAAGCAAGGTCTAAACATTCCCTATGAAGCCCTTCAGGAGTTAGTCTCTGAGCTAGTGGTTTTATTCATTCATTGTATAATAATTCGTTTATTGAATTCGTGCATACACAATTAGATGGCCTTCATACTTTTTGTTAAATAATCAACCTCCATGCAAAGATAGACTCAGTGACGATATCCACACTAAGGATAAGATCCTAAATCCATATAGAAAGTAATTTACATATATATTGTTTCATTCATGATGGGAAACTTGGGGTTTCCTTGTTTGGGAATTCATATTAGTAACCAACACTCTTGTCTCCAAGCTTGTGTGTACATTCATTAGTTTTTTATTGATTTGTTTATTGAAATTCATGCATGCACAACTACATAGACTTCATGCATTTCGTTAAGTAATCAACCTCCATGCAAAGATATATTGGGGAGGATATCCATGCTAATGATAAGATCCTGCATCCATATCGAAAGTAATTTACATATACTGTTTTGTTCATGATGGGAAACTTAGGTTTTCCTTGTTTGGGAATTTATATTAGTAACCAACACTCTCATTATTCTCATAGGTTTGAGACATGTATGTGATATTGAAGAAAGATTTGTCACTCTATTTTGGAAGGAAGGAAGTCATGCAATCGCAACCTAATATAAAAGGGCAATAAGATTTGCTAAGCCTTCAACTTTCTTTCATATCATAGAAGTTACAACTTTATAAAAACGTTTCCCATTCAAAGAGTTAAGTGAGTTTTGTGGACTAGTAGATCTCAAAGGATATATCAACAAATTCAATGGAATGTTGTGGATGTAGTCAAGGAGATCTGGCTGACCTTAGTGCATACACTAAAAGGAGAATATGATGCTACCAAGGGTGATTCAAATGTAGTCTTTGAAAGCAAGAGGTTTTCAAGAAGAGATGGGAAAGGATGAATATATTCTACATGGTTAATGGTTGTGTGTCCTCCACCAACATGAGGCATGTGGCCATGCATAACTGTTCTTGGCAATGCTTTGGGAGGTATGTTTGTCTATGATAGTGTAAGAGCAGTTGAAAAGGTAAAAATCTATGATGAAGTATCATGTAAATCGCCTAGATATAATATAAACCATTGCTGAGAGAAAAAAGAGAGAGTTAATTGTAGATTCTAATGGTTCTAAACACATTTGTACTATTTGTTTATCAATTTATCGATTACTATTAAATATATTAGCACTAAATCTTTATCAAAAGATCCATTGTTCTCAAATTTGTTCAATGTTTTCTAGAAAATACATTGAAAGAAACTAGAAAAACATCCCAATGGTGTTATAGATAACTTGAAAAAGAACACATTAACTTCCACCCTTAAAAACATTTGACTCATGCATGCTTCGTATTGTCTACCTTTTTCTTATAAATGTCACTAAGTTATGATAAATACAATTTTGCAAATATCTCACCATATTTGTGGAGCAATTAGATAGGTCACAATGAGATGCCTTCATAACCTCACTCTAACACTCAAAATTTAATAATGAAGAATATGTGCTGAGAATGAACTTACCAATGTATTCCTTAATCACTTAACTAAAATGAAGGGCTGCACAATAAATGAATAATGAGAACAATTCCTATTAATAAAATATGGAAACAAGCAACAATAGGGCACAAGTTGAGCTCAAACACTCAAGGTGGAAACTTACGATTTGAGTAAGGTTCACAATTATGTTAAAGGTTGAGAGAAAGAAAGAAAGAAAGAAAGAAAGAAATATTAACGTCTTCTAAGGCCAAAATTGGCCCATGAGACAAATGGTTTACAACAAAAAATGGGATATTTACCCATTCGTCGAAAGTAAAAAATAAAAATAAAAATAGAGTTTTAAGCTAAATAGTTCTATTAAAATAACCAACTTGTTCTATATAAAAAACATGTTCTACAATGAAAATGATGTTATACTAGGCCTAATTTCATTTCCATCCAAGTCTCTCGAAGAGAAGCGGGAGGTCTAAGGGTTTCAATGTGGATGTGGCCCGTGGTCCCAATGTAAAAGGTACTCCAACCATAGCTTCTAGTCGTCGTAGCTCACGTTCCCTTATCTTCTTTATCTTTTCTACTTCGTGTCGACTTGTTTTGAAGCCCAACATCCGAGGGCGTTTGGTTGTTCTTTGCATTTCGGCTTCCTCAAGAGAGAGGCCGAGTGGTGTAAGTGTATCCACATTCATCGTCTCCCCTTGTTCCTGAAAAATTACACTAGTTACAAGTTGATGAATAGTAAAAGGGTTATGGTTAACACTTTGTAATTTATTCTCCCTATGTTGTTTTAGCTCTAAGATATACCTACCTAGTCTCTTTACATCCGGGGTATCTAATAGTTTGGAGAGGGTGGGAGAGGGTCGTGATATGTCTTGGTATTCCACTCGTATCTCGGCATAAGTTGGGCACTTGCATGTGAAGTGATAATCATCCTCTATCTCTATGTGGCACAACCTACATAGCCTTTCCTCTCTAGGGACTCTATTAGCCT